>NC_057687.1:6789058-6804058 GCF_014466175.1 Vespula pensylvanica | reverse complement strand
TTATTATTATTACGTTTTTCTTTTTCTTCTTTCATTTTCTATGACGTATTCGTAGTCAACCGAGTCAACTGGCGAACACTATTAAAGGAAATAAAAATAAATAAATAAATAAAACTAAGGAAACATAGTGTCTCGCAACGAAGGCCACAGTGATCGCTATAATTTAAAGTTTCTCATCGAGACACTTCTTTCTTTTTATTTCTTTTTTGCATTAATTGTCAACCTTTCAAACCTTATCAATAATTATCTAATGAAAGAACGAAGAATTATCAATAAGACTTTGATCTTTGAAAATTGTTATTCTATTTGGCCTATTCTAGTTACTATCCTCGTGATTTTACAGTCTTACATTTCTTTTACGAGAAATTGAAAGGGTTTCTGATGAATGACAATGTAAGTAATTGCAAAATCATTCGTAACGAGGATAGAATCCAATCAGTATCGTATACAAAAATAGGATATCTACACTTCCCACTCGAATTTTCTAATCCTATTACGCGTGAATATTTTTAACAATTAAATATATAGTAAAAAACTTTCCAAATCTAATTAAGTTCGCCAATTCATATAGAGAAAAAAAAATTATTTAAAAAAAAAAGACCACGTAAATATTCGACTGCAAAAAATCTGAAACATTAACAAATAAAAAAAGGAAATGAAAAAAAATATTCTTCATATAAAAATACAATAAAAAGAAAGAAGATAAACATAATTGATTTCAATGAGTTATAAACAATAATCGAAATAATACTTAGTGTCACGAAATATTATTTCATTAGGTATCGGTAAAAAAAGAAATTATGGAAAATAATAAAAATAATACCTATGTGAATATATATATATATATATATATATATATATATATATACATATATTAAGTGCAAGTTAAAAAAGAAAGAAAAATATTGAGGTAGAGGGGGAGAAACATACATATGGACGTGTATGTATATGTAGGAAGTATTTCACGTAACTTATTTTGGTACGTGGCAATATTATTTTGAGGCGAATCGTGTCAAGATACGATGAGCTAATATTTTAGCTATTTTTTTAATCTCCTCTCGCGAATCTGTTCAATTTCAACGTTATGGTGTCCCTATATTAACACGTGATCGTAATCGGCTTTTATTTTCTTATGATTATGCGAAATATATATATATATAAACATATATATGTATACACGCGAATATATACGTGGGAAGAATGTAATCAAGGACGCGATAGTAATATGTAATGCCTTCTCAGAGAGAAAGAGCGAGACTCCATCGAAATGACAAAACGAATGGGCGTAACAACGTGTAAAGATGAAAGACAAACTAATTCCGGAAAGAGAAAAAAAAAAAAAGCCAAGGGGAGAAAATTCAAGCAAGAAGATAATGATCGAATAGAAATTTACTCTTCCTTGTTATAACATATTGTATAAATTAATTTCGTAAAAATTGCATTTTCATGTTTAATAACAATCATTATAAATATCGACAAAATTGCATTCAAAATTTCTAAGAAAGATAAGATATCCAATAATTCGCCTTTTATACGTACAAATTCGATCAATTGACTCATATCGTAGAAGTAAATTTAACAGATCGAAATATATAGACGACAATAAATTCTAGTTCTAATTTTATCAAAGTATATCAAATTTGTGTAAATAATTTTTAATAACGTTTATATTTCTTAAGAAAAAGAATAAACGAATCGTGGCATAATATAGATATTCTAATCGTCTTTCTCCTTTTCTATCTATATTTATCCATTAGGAAACTAGACAGGATTTTAAATTCAAATTATTTTTTGATAATGAGTCGAACCTATTTGCTTTTTCACAATGACAATGAATTTCAAATGTACATAGAACGTGATCGAATTCGTTTTCATGTTGATTGTAGTTATCGAAAGGACACGATTTCGACGGATGGAAGTTGGATCGTGAGGATAAAGGAAAACGTCTGCTATGTAGGTGTAATCGAGGGATGTTGGTAAATCGTCCAATAACCCGAGGACATCGTTCGAACAGCTGCACTCCGTAGGGTGCTTCTACAAACGAGTCGACGAGTCGACGTGCTGATCACGGTCGACAAACTCTCTTCGATAGAAACCGAGAGAGAATGAACGAGAGAGAGAGAGAGAGAGAGAGAGAGAGAGAGAGAGAGAGAGAGAGAGAGAGAGAAAGTATAAGTACCTGGATTGTACGATTTGTGTTCACGCATCGACTACGCAAGGACAATTAATCGATACGAGAGTCACTCAATTGATTTGATCGATTGTTCCTCACGTTTAAAGTCAACACTACAACAAATTAAAAATTTGTAGAGATTAAAATTTTGTTTCTTTCATTTCTTTCTTTTTTTCTCCTTTTTTTTATTTTATAAATTTCTATATTCATTTCTCCGACAAAAATTTGTTATAAACGTTTGATAACAACAATAAAGATTAGAAGTAGTATTACCAAAAGTAATATTGAATTTCAAAATAATTGACATAAGTTTGACGTAAATTTAGAAGCTGTAACTGAATGTTATTTTCTTGAAAATTGTTTTGAGAATTAATGAATAATATTTATATACAACATTATTTACTATACATATATATATATACACATAAATATTAAGAGGAAATAATCATTCAAATATATCTGATATATTTGATTGTTATAATTATAATAACATCGTCATTATTTTCAATTCGCGATCGATCAATCATTCGAAACAACTCATTTATTTTCTTTGGAACATTTGTCAAACGTTAAGTATGTCGGACTGCTATCATATCACTGCTATCGAAATTAATTTATATATCAAAGAATTCAAAGTACAATAACAGGAAGGAACAATACAAGGACGAAATCAGAATTCCGATATGAGAAATATCTACCTAATTCTAAATGATTTCCGAGATGAGGTTCTAATTCGAACTCTAGCGAATGAGAGAGTGAATCTGTTATGTGTATGTGAGAGAGAGGGAGAGAAATAGAGACAAAGAGATGGGAAGAGGGAGAGAGAGAGAGAGAGAGAGAGAAGGAGAGAGAGAGAAGATATATAGACATCGAGTGGACTTTATCATCGCCACGAGTATTATCGGTGAATTAGCGTACCGTTAAACGATGAGAATCGTGTGCGCATCTTCGCATCTTTCGATCGGCTTACGTAAATTGATTTTAATTAATTACTTGCTCTTACTTGATATAAAAAATCTACATTTTCCAAATCCTACTATAGTAAAAAAATCATAGTAGAAGATCAATAAATAATAATGTGAATAAAATGAAATATTATTTATAAATAATAATAATAATAATAATAATAATAATAATAATAATAATAATAATAATAATAATAATAATAATGAGACGAATAAGAATAAAGTATTATTTATATTAGATGTATTCATTTAATGCAAATACTTTTAATTTCCCATCGTGAAATGTAATAATAATTATTATTAATGCATTGCAAAGTAATTATTAACGTATTGCAAATAAAAGATTAAATTATAAAAAAAGTAAGTTGTTTTCTTTTTCTTTGTTTTCCTTTTTGGTATTTTTTTGTTTTCTTTTGTTTAGATTTTTATGTCGATGAAAAATTAATTTATTAAATAAACATGAAATATGATTACTTGTGTACTTACGAAAGAAATAGATATATACTTATGTGTATTAACCTTATATCGTAAAAAAAAGAAAAGAAAAAAAATAAAAGACAAAGGAATAGAAATATTCATAAATATTGTCGAACAAATCGGATCGCAAAGGAAGTGCTTTTAATCAGGAACGTGTTGGTGTAACGAACTATATACGCTAATGGATATTAATTTAATAACAGTGTTGTTTTTCAGAATGAACATTTCCTACGATTTTGATTAACATCGCACGGATCGACGTTTCGGTCCTCGCACAGATGTTGCCGTAACCTTTCTCATAATAAACGTCATCGCTTCATATTCACCAAGTAGATATCAACAATTCATTGCAAAACGAACGCGTACGTATTGGAAAAACGAGTATGGCAATTCAATTCACTGTTCCTTTTATATGGATTCCTGAGCATGATCGAACTGATCGAATCGCTGAAATTTTTATAGTCTTATTAGAAATCAAAAATATCGAATCTTTAATACATGCATTTTGTTGTGTTATAAATATTAAGATGAATAAAAAAAAAAGAAAAGAAAAATTATTTATACTCGATTAAAATTATAAATTAATGTCGACAAACAATAAATTTACATATGCACGATCTCGAAAAAATATTTCTTCTATGGTAGTCTTTTTTTTTTTTTTTTTGTTTAAGACACAACTTTAAAACAAATTATTCCAATCTTCAATTTTAGTTTCTATCTTCTTAATCTTATCTCCGTAATTAGTTCCTTGGAATGTATGAATGATGAAAGAAACAGGAAAAAAGTAAATTGGACGTCTATCAATAATTACAAGAAAATTTAGTAGATTAACGTTACGTTCGATATTATTAGAATTATATTCGTACGAAAAAAATCCAAAATCTTGAGAAATATGATGTGCTTGATATAATTGACGAGAATTCGATTCAAGTATATCTCGTGTTAGATCAAATTAAAATATATGCTTATATATTGACATAAAAAAAAAAAAAGAAAATAATACATTTCGAGTTTTATCACAAATATCTATATATATATAACTTAGATTATTTTTATAATATCAATAATAAAAAATAAAAGACGACATGTTACAATATATTGATATTTTTACATTCGCTGATAACGAGTGATTTTTATAAAAATCGATCGTCGAAGACGATATGAAAAATATTCGATCGATGGGATAATTTTTTTTTCTCATAACCATATGATCCAAAGCACAGAAGTGACTTAATTTAATCAGCCATTTAATCGGAGTCGCCACGGGTCGGTGGTCACTTCCGCTTCAACTGGGTCAACCTTCCACCACCGTGTTCTCGTCCTTTGAACGTTCCGTTGGTAGGAATTCTCGAAGGGAAACTCCTTATCTCGAAAGCTTCGAGTATGATTTTGACGCTAGAGGGAATAGGTATCACGCGTTTAGTATAATTATTATCTAAATGTTTATAATAGTTCATATATCACAAACTGGAATAGCCTAATCCCAAGGAATAAATAGCAAATTTTTTCGAATAATCGAAACAACGGAAACGACCGGGAAACGAATAGAAGATGAAGAAGAAAAAGAAGAAGAAGAAGAAGAAGAAGAAGAAGAGAAAGAAGAGAAAAAAAAAGAGTCCCTAAAAACTATAAAAAGTTGACCTACCGTGTATTCCAAACTTATCCCATCACCCTTCGTACCTTAAAGTAACGTCGAAATGAGTACCATGGGACGATGATGGTGATCTGTCGACGATGCGATTCTAAATTTGTCGTCACTCAATGAAAATCTCGAAAGAGTAGGCGTGAGATAGAAAGAGAGAGACCTATATGCCTACGTATGAAGTAGGCACAATAAGAGTGTATGTGTGTGAGTGAGAGAGAGGGAGAGAGGGAGAGAGAAAAAGGATAGAGATAAAAGGTAAGGTAAGGTGTGAAAGTGACGTTTTCTAGGGTCAAGGGAGGTCCTAGAGGGAATGACAGAGGGAATAGTCGAGCCATGTATCGAAAGATAGGCGTTATAAAGAGAAAGAAAGAGATAGAGAGTGAGAGAATGAGAGAGAGAGAGAGAGAGAGAGAGAGAGAGAGAGAGGTGTCGCGTCAACGCCGAGCTATAAAAGCTCTCTCGCAGTGCCGTCGACGTTACACGTCGTTAGTACTCCGAACGGTGAGGAACTCCGGCGACGTGCCACCTGTTAAAGCTGCCCTGTATAGTCTTCGACCGAGCAAATAGAAAAAAAAAAAGAAAAAGAAAAGAATATACGGCACCCTCTTTTTTTTCTCTCTCTTTCTATCTCTCTTTTTGCCTATCTATCATCTATCCATTGATCTATCTATCTATATATCCATTTTTATCTTCGACTATTTTCGGTGATCCGTTCCTCTTATCTCGTTTCGAACTGAAAAGTTCGAAGTGGAGAACGCGACCTTGAAGGACGTATCGATCGAAGGATAAAAAGAAGAGGAGAAGGAAATAAGTATTGACCGACAAAAGGGGATAGAAGAAATCTTCGATAGATTCTACGTGGAAAGTTGACATTCTTCTTTCGTTCATTCTATTCTGAAAGCTGTAACTTCGAAGGAGAGCTTCTTCGCCAGGGAAAAGGGGAATTGAAAATTCTTCGAAAAGTAAGTAAAGTATATGTGTATGTGTTTCTCTCTTTTTCTTTTTTTTTCTAATCCTATTCTATATCCCCTTTTTACTTCCTTTTTTTTTTTTTATTAAATCTCTTACCATCCATTTCTATCTCTTTCTGTTACGAAAAATAGACTCGTTTTACTAACGATCTCCAAACAAGGATTGAAATTTTGAAGATTAAACAGTTCGAAGGAATTTCTCGATAATCGAAAGAATTATCTATCTATCGCTGACACGGTCTCGATTATATCATCACGATTTACGACTATAGATTCACGAGTGATCTTTGAAGATTCTCTTTAGATAAACTTAAATTCTCGTGTGATTTCACGATGATTCATGAATCTTTTAATCTCGGAATATTCCGTAGAATTACCGAAATACTCACTTCTCGAGATAACGCGGAAAAATCTCATTATCATCATATTTGGAAACAATCCCCTTTCGATTATTCAAAGATAGGGAATAGTAATTAACGATAATGTCGTTTTCATTAGTTAGACTTAACACTTATGTAGATATCAAAATTAGAATTTAAACGTTTATCTTCTTCTTAAAGTTTTAAGATGGGTCCTAATTAAGAAAGAAAATGTATATAAAACTTTTATATAATATGTAGATATGGTGGATTAACGTGTAATAAATTATTCATTTTCTTGTTTCACATTTTTTTACGAGTTATTTTACAAACATCGTTTGTACGTCTAGCTTTCATGTTTATACGTGTGTCATACTCGTATATGACGCCATTAATAACGGTAACATTCACCCCGAAAACATAGTGAATTCTATCAGTAGCCCGCAGGCTTCTTTATCGAGAAAGCGCATTAAAATGATATCGTTTAACTTCTCGACCCGCGTTAGCCATCAGAATTGTACACCTACATAAATGTGCAATAGAACAATCCAATATTAATTATTTTCTCTTTTTCATTATTTCCATTCTTAGCTTGTTATTATTTTATCGTAAAATTAAATCATTACTAATGAAGTTTAAATGAATATTGAAATTCAAAACATAAAAAGAAATAGGTTAATAAGAAGACATAAAAAAATCATCTTCGAAATCGTATGAAAGAAAGAAAAAAAGAAAAGAAAGAGAAGAAGAGAAAGATAGAGAGAAAGAAAGTTAAAGCATCGAGTGTTTACCACGATTGGATTTATGGAGTTTTTCTATCGAAGATTATGGCTCCCCATAGAGTATTATGTATATTGAATCTATCTCTATTTCTATCTCTTTCTTTTCAAAACGTTCTATAAATTGCGTTATGATTTATCCCACCCTCACCGTTACGTCCTGTTTCATACGGGGACGTATGAAAATACGACTTTTACGTAAATCGATTATTTTACATTCGTGTGTTGTGTACCTGTGTACATACATACATACAAACATACGTTTTCGTAGTACCTACACCATTGTTAGGACTCGCTATTCGTATTCAAACGACTATCCTAGATCTTTTTCGATCCTTCCAAACAGTACAAATCATTATACGAAGAACGATATACCCCATGAGTAGTTGCTTTCATTATCAACTACGAGTATCTTGAAATTACTTTTTTCTAATTAAAGAACGAATAGACTATTTCCGAGACTGATTAAATGTCATAGGTTTTTAATTATACTTGTAAAAAATATAAACACACACGTACAATATGAAATATTTTATGAATATTCCCTGTGAAAACTTATCCTTTTTTTCTATATCATACATATGTATTTATATATACTATAGATGTATATATTTATTTATTTATTTATTTATTTATCGTAATATGCGTAATATTAAAAATGAGATTTCTATTTGGTGTCAAAAACATAATTTTAAGTTAATAGTTTCAAATCAGAAGATCTCATATTTTTGTAAGAATATAGATATCTATACTATAAAAGAAAAGTATTATGAGATACTTTATGAGATTTTCCATTTAAAATTTATCACAAATCATATGTGTGTATACGTGTGTTTCGTGATATGTGTATAAAAATGACAATTGTACTCGATTTCGAATTGATAGTTTCAGATTAAACAATATTTTATATCTTTAAAAAAATACACTTACGTATTAGAAACGATAAGAAAAGTATTATGAAATATTTTATGAGTGCACTATTTCATATGTAGATTTATCGTGCACGAGTCATACATACCTACATGTTAAAATTACAATGTTAAAAATTATAAAATGTTAAAAAATTAATTTTTGTTAAAAATTACAATTTTATTTTTTGTCAAATACGTGATTTATAAATGATAATAAATGATAATTTCAGATTAGACAATGTCACGTATTTTTGATATTTCTTATCAATGATATACGTGAAATATTACAGATTTTATGGTAATGTTTGGAATATTATAAAAAAAAAAAAATTGATCTATCCTACAATAATAGAATTGTATTAAAAAAAAAAAAAAAAAAAAAAAACAGCAAAAAAAAAGAAGAATAAAAAAAAAGAACGAAAGAAAGGGGAAGAAAAGTCCGTCAACCAATTTGATTTCGAAGTTACGAGAAAAAAAATATATATATAAGAAAGAAGAACGATCGGAGACAATTCGGCGAGGAAAAAAGTATGAAAAGTTTGGCAGAAATGAAACGCGCGATTAACGGCGATATATCTTTCCTACTCGGCTGTACCGATTGGGTAAAAGAACGGCGGCGCGCGATCATCGGGACATTAGAGAAAAGCCCTCGAAAGTTTCGAAATGTTTTCGATTGATTTTCTATCGTCACAGGCGGGAACGAATCTGTCGAAGGTAGGCAGACACAACGTCGATTGTTCCAGGTTGACAATGAGCCTATACTATATATAATATCTACTACAAGTCGGTATAATAAAATCAAACTAACTCGTTCATCTGCTATAGTATTTTACTTTTAGTAATACACATATACACTCACGAACACATACACTCTCTCTCTCTCTTTCTCTCTCTCTCTCTCTCTTTCTCTCTCGATTTTGCTTTCTTAGTTCATCTTCATCTTCAGCGAACTAATTATCAAGCTCTCTCTCTCTCTCTCTCTCCCCTGTTGCTGCTCTGTGAAAGTCACGCCAACTACTTTGAATTTCTATATAACCAGGTGACTTCGATTCCTTCAAGATGGCTCATGAATTTAAAGATCGATTTATATATCTATATCTCTCTCTTCTCTTTCTATCTACCTGTCTTTCTCTATGAATGCATCTTTCTAGTTCTTCGTTTAATTCAGATCTCTTTCTCCCTCTCTTTCTCTCTACTTCTCTTTCAAGTTTCATCATACACTCTTTTTCTCTTTCTCTTTTGGAATGAATCTTTCCACTTTTCTTCGTCTTTTAATTCAGATCTCTCTCTCTCTCTCTCTCTCTCTCTCTCTCTCTCTCTCTCTCACTCTCTCTTTCTCCTTTAAGTATCATCACCCTCTTTTCCTTTAGACTTTCGTATCTGTTATTATTATTGTTCTTACACGTTGAGATTAAGAAATCATATCTTCCTGATAAATGTTTCATTCATTCATAGGTCAAAAGAAATAATAAAAGTATTAAATCTCACATCGAAAAATTTTTTTCATTGCATCGAGTATGCAACGATTTCATTATTCGCCTTCTTCTTCTCTCTCTATCTATATAAATATATATATAATTTATATATATATATATAAATTTTATATATATGTATATATAAAATCTTTCTTATACCGAAAGAAAGCAGCCAAAGTGAAAATGAAGATATTAATGTGTAGGAATCAAGACCCGGGCAAATTTATGAGGAGAAGTAAAACAAAACGGAGCGTTAATTAAAAGTGGCGAAACTTAACCGAGCTAGAATTGGTTTCTCTCAGCCTCATCTTCTTCGACGTTAATTCTGTAATTTCAAATGTTTCTTCTCTTTCTTTTTGTTCTTTTCTTTTTGTTTCAAATAATAACGTGGAAATTGAAATGCGAAAGTTCATTTTCGTTTTTTTTTTCTTTTTGTAATTTTCTCCTTTTCGGAAAAAAAAAAAAATACTTGAACGAAGCGATTATGAAAATTGTCTAAGTCATATATTACATTAACTCGTTCCATTACTTTTTAGTAATAGTATTTTTTGAATAAAATTAAAAAAAATTCGGACGGTAATTCAAATCAAAGATAATGTAATCATTTTAAACTAAGAATTGGCATCGCGTTAGTCAAAGTTAAACAGATTACCTTAAACGAATTGATGATAAAACGAATTTCATTCTTTCAATCAAAAAATGAGTTCCTCTCGAAAATATTTCAAAGCAGAACTCCAAATAAAATATGAAAGTAATAAACGATTCCAAAGAAAAAATTAATTTTTTATAATACATAGACATGATCGCAAATCGTTTGATAATATTAAATAAACATATGTTATCTGTAAATCTGGATTATCTCATATCTATACTGATCGCGTTGATCATCAACTCAACAAAAATGTGACTCTTGTACGACGCGCGCATTTTATTTTTTCCCACGTGGTCGTTTGACGACCTTGCCGATACCTAAATATGTCGTACGATGCAAGGAGAGACAGAAAAAGAATCCGTGCTGGCGATAAAACTCTGATAAAATGTAAAATTAGCATTAACAATTAAGTAGGAGCGAACTCTTGAAGTGGGAGAACGTGAGAATAAGAGAGAGAGAAAGAGAGAAAGAGAAAGAGAGAAAGGAGAGAGAGAGAGAGAGAGAGAGAGAGATAGAGAGAAAGAGAGAGAGAGAGAGAGAGCAAGAAGAAAATATTATCGCATTTGGAACCGAGGCGCCAGAAATGAACTGAAATCGCTATCGGACGTCGTTCCTCGTTCTGAACACGTTATGTTTCTTTTCACGCAACCCAGACGCAACATTTCGTCTCTTCATGGCATGACCATGATCCCGATAAAGAAAGACTTCGACGGGAGGACAGAAAGATCGTTCGAACTTCTATCTCTCTTTTTCTTGCTCTCTCTCTCTATATTATATATATATATATATATATATATATATATATATATATACATACACACACACACATACACACATATATATGTATATACATTTTTCTATATTTGGTCTGATCGGACTTTGACTGCGTGTGCGTGTACGTTGTGAAAATTTGAATTCTATGTGCTTTATCTGTCTTTCTCTCTTTCTCTTGAAAGAAGTGTCGATAAGAATAGTGTCCAAAGTGTTCCTGAAATACATCCTAATTTAGTGTATAATAATATAAGAAGATCAAGAAGATTGAGATCCAAAGACAAGAATCATCTACGTTTCGATCATGACGAAAAGTGTATAATTCAGTGTTCCTAATATTGTTTCAATTTATAACATTATAAAATAAATATCTATGGAATATTGGAAAAACTATACTACAACTATCTAGGACTTATTGTTACGTATTTTTATAAAATTCTAACAAAAAATATCGATATGTTAGTTCAGTGTTCTCGAAATCGTTTTAATTTTTATTATACATTAAAGTAAATATCTATAGAGAAAGAGAGAGAGAGAGAGAGAGAGAGAGAGAGAGAGAGAGAGAGAAAGAAAGAAAAAAAAGAAGAAGATTGGAGAGAGAAGAGAAGTATCTCCAAACGTGCTCCACGCGTCTTATTGGATCCTAACGAAAAGAAATTCAACACGAAACGATTATCTTGGTATGATATTATAAATTTGGAGTGTTAACTTTTAATTAAAAAAACAGACACACATATGCGAGAGCAAAAAAAAAATTATTTTACTAAGTAGAAACTTTTTGTTTAGACGAGTCTTTCTATATAACTTCTATATATGCAACATTTGTTAAGAAAACTAAACGCGATGGTATTTGATCGTTCGATAAAAATCGAATTTTTGTGAGGAAACATGAGAATATAAATTTTAGAAAATAACTTCGATGTGCAGTTAAATTTTCTGTTTAGTTTAGAATTGAATTTAACGTTGTCCAAACGATGAAGATCGTTTTTTCAAAAGGAATTAACATAGCCCAAACAAAACAACCAAATATTTCTCTATTTCTTCTTCTGGCATAATATACGCAAAAATATCTATAAACATTAAAGGTAAAATTTTTTTTTCTTTTCTAGATAAAACAACTAACGTTCTAACTGCCGAGATAAAATTTTATCGCTCGTTTCAAGTAAAATGTAGAAAGATAGCTTCGGAATGTCCGCAAATCTGACCAACAGCTCAGAAAGCTCACTTTTTATCGTTAACCTTTTATGAAAACCCCTATGTGACTTTCAAGTTACACATACTCATTTATCTTTATTATTTTTAATTTAATTTTATTGTTTCGCTATTACAATTAATTGTTAATCCTTTGCACTATAAAGTCGTCCCTCTGACTTGACATTTAATTTGATAAAACGAGCTATGCCTGTATTTATGTACATGCACATTTATACATGAGATATCAAAAGCAAACAAAATCAAATCGGAGTTGGCCTGGAACAAACTATATGGAAAATAATTATAAGCCAAAGTATTATATTAATTTCTATAATTAAGTATTTGCTCAGTATAAATCATATTATAGATTTTATATTTTGTATACATTTCTATACTTTTCTTTACCATTTTTTTTTTTTTTTTTTTTTTTTTTCTTTAAGATTTCATACGAATCACGAATTTTCTTGTTTCTTCCCTCTTTTTTTCCGGTTTTTCATCCATCTAACAATTACTCGTGGCAGAAAGTAGATTTCATTGAAGCTAATACAATAATAAAACATGTCTCTCGTGTCATATGCAATTTGTTAATCGACGTGCATATAATGGATATCGTGTGATAAGAATTCGATATTCGCCAATTTAAACGAACATAATTAAATCCTCCAAAAGTTGATTAAATTTATCTTCAAATATACCAAATATAATATCTACATAAAAAAAAAAAAAAGGAAACAAAAAAAAAGACAAGTTAACAAGAAAAATCACTGAATTTAATAAAATTCGAGAATATATCGATTTCACTGATTACATATATCCCAGAGACAAATTCATTATTAAATTATTTTACACGAAAAATCACATTTAAACCAATCACATTGAAAAAAAAAGAAAAGAAAGAGAAAGAAAAAAAAAAAAAAGATAAATGAAGAGAAAAGAAAAAGAATACGGAGATTATTAAAGAAATTTAAAATCGTTCATCTATCGAGATTAAGTCGATTCCATCGAGTTTTATAAAAGTTGACCGATATAAACCATCGTATGACTCGTTGAAGGCTTGATTCGTCAAACTCAAAGGATCGAACGAAGCTCATAAAGAACGGGATCTGTTGACGGCGCGTTTCCTTAGCTTTGAAAGGTGCTCATCCGTGCGTGGCTCCTCGGAGATTTTCAACGATCTACTATGCCAACGATTATACTACGTTAAAGCTTTTTTCTTCTTTCTTCTTTCTTTTTCTTTTTTCTTTTTTTGACCTACAGCATATACGCATATAGGGTGGCCCACTTAAAGTGTCACATATTATATTATATTTTCAAATAACGAGTAAAAAGTTAAATAACTTTTCCAGGCTTGACAAGAGATGGGTATTACAGAGAAAAAAAAAAAAAAAAAAAAGGGGGAAATACATATGAATAGAGCTTCTTAATATTTCTCGTTAAACATTCTTGAATATATGAACCGTCTTGTTTTATTAAATCGAAAAAAAAAATTCTCTAGAGCGACAAACAAAATTCTTTGTTACGATTTATATTAGCCACTTTGTTTAACATTCTTTGTTTTCTTTTTTCTCTTTTTATTACAAAATAAAATTGTTATATATATATATATATATATATATATATATATATATATATATTCTTTCTCCGTTCAATTTAAACCTCATTTTCTCTCTCATCTCGTAACAATAATTATAATAATAACAATGACTTACTTAAACAGCACATAATAAGTATGTCGTAGAAACAATTGTTAACCGCAGAAATAGCAATCAAAAGCATCGAGTTAATTATTCGAGATCCTTTTACTTGATATTTACCATAAATATGAAGCAAATTGTTTAACTGCTCTACAGTATATTTATTATCACCAGCGTATTACAAGGCAAGAACGAATATTCATTATGCGTCTGAATTACCGAATATAACGCATTTAGTGAAATTTTTGGCTCGATTAAACATTACCGCCGTCAACATTCACGTACGGAAAATGACATTTGCATGATCATAATATTAATAGAATACAACATAATTTAATATCGAATGAGAGAATCAATCGAATAAATTTGAAAAAGAGGAAATAAAATCAAAAATTGGATAATTCATATTGTTATCTCTCTTTCCCTCTCTTTCTCTTTGTCTCTCTTTGTATTTCTCTCTCTCTCTCTCTCTCTCCCCCTCTCCCTCTCTTTTGCATATGAATCTTTATATGCGTATCAGAGCATTAAATCGTCAAGTTTCCGTCGTAAACCGCGTGCGAACTATGAAAAGCATATATTATGTACGCGCTATCGCTCACTTACATATATATATATATATATATATATTCAAATATATATACCTTCAAATGGGAAGCAAAAAATTCAGTAGCTTGGAGATAAACGGAAATGCGGAATTGTTTGTCTCCGGTCTACCGGATGCGCAGGAATCATGGTTAAAGTCTTTCCCATCCCACGCTGTCATTGTATTCATCTATCTATTCATCCATCTAACTGTCTATCCATCTCACTTATTCATTCTCATTTTTTATACTTTCTTCTCTTACATTTTAATATTTTTTTTTTCTTTATTTCTTTTTTATTCTTTTATTATATCTTTTTTATATCTTTTTCATTTTATTTTATTCTTTTTTTT
>NC_057687.1:6653196-6789048 GCF_014466175.1 Vespula pensylvanica | reverse complement strand
TTTTTTATAAAATTGCATTCTAAAGTATAACGATGAAACGACAGCCCGTCTATAGTCCTCACAGGTGTAACTTCACCGGAAACGAGATGTATTCGCGAGTGACTGTTATTGAAATGCTACGAACGTTGATATACGTACATATGTAAATGTACGAGTATATGTATGTACGTACTACGTATATTGACGCGCTATACGATCATTAGAGGGTGGATCACGTAACGCTAATATATAGAAGAAGAAAAAGAATCGTGGAAAAGAAAGATCTTTGCATTAAATCTGTATGATTTGTACGTACCATTATGAATTTATTTTACATTAATGCGGAATATAATTTTATCATTTATTTTATAGTCGAAACATCGATATCTCTACTTTCATCATTTATGCATTATTTATACTTAAAACATTTTCATAATCACCGTTTAATTCGACATTATTATTTTTAAAATTCGTAATAGAGCATTGATCACCAATTTGAACAATTGTTTGCTTAAATTATTTATATTTTCTATTTTTATTTATATCGCACGCCTCTCTTTGTCTATTCTTAGATGAGTATGTTGTCGGTATCACAAATAAAGTGAGACGGTATGTTTATAACTTTCTTATGCATGATTTCGGAAAAAATGTGATAGTAGTAGTAGTAGTAGTAATAGTATTAGTAGTAGTAGTAGTAGTAATAGTAGTTGTATCAGAGGATAGTAGAGTTCATGCACTGAGGCGGAGCTACGCGAGTGACCTGGTTTTTTAAAAATGTTTGAGCCAGTGACGCGATTAAAAGAAAAAAAAAAAAAGAAGTACCGTAGAAGATACTCTACCCTTATCTAGTTATCTAGTTAACTTCTTCTCCTTTTTCTATTTTGTTTACGTTCATCTCTCTCATTAATAAATTTGAAAAACATCAAACAATACTTGAACATCAAAATAAGAATTACAAATTTTTTATGAAAATCGATGAAAAATATTATCAGTTTGTTTGTTTTTTTTTTTTTTTGTTTATTTATAATATACGTTTAGATTGATACGTGAATGCATAAATGATTTATATTTATTTAAAAATAAAAAAATATTCCTTTTTTTTTTTATTTATTCTTTACGAATCGTACCAAACAGGAATTAATCGGGAAAAATTTATATATATATATATATATATATATATAATACGATATTATAATATAGAATAATATGATATACGATATCATAATAATGTTCATAGGAAGTATAAAAATGTAAAAAAAAAAAAAAAGAAAAAAAAACAGAAAAGGATAAGGCGAAAGAGTATCATCCTTCTCTATATCTTTCTTTCTCTCTCTCTCTCTCACACACACTCTCTCTCTCTCTCTCTCTCTCTTCTCCCTTTCTCATTCACTCATTCAAATGAAATCCAGTCACGTGCTGCAAATAGAAAATACAGAAGAGAACATAAAGTAACGCGCCGAAATTAAATTTTACGAGATTGAAGTTAAAGTCGGATTGGTCTTTCAAATGAATTTGGTTCTGAACTCGTACAAGACAAATCTCACGAAACAAACGAAGAAAACGTATTAAAAGGTGCATGGTTGCAAATGCAAACCGCTTCTCCTACAATTATTTTAGAAATTTCAAAAAAAGAAAAAAGAAAATCTTATTTGTTATCAGTTTTCTTCTATTTTTTTCCAATTGCAGAATCTTTTCTTCTTGTTTTCTAATAAAAGATTTGCGATTATTAATTTACGAAGTTTCTAGTTTGTCGTATGAATTAAAAAGAAATTTATTTCCATGAGATAACGTTTTATAAAAAAATAATAAAGATCTGAATATGTAAAAGCTAAGCATTTATAATCTAAATGCTTCCCATCTTTTAAAAATAACATCAAATTTTACGAAGTCAACCCTTAAGAGATTGTCAACTCTGTTGATGAGGGAAGTCAGCTGATGTATACGCGTAAGATTTTGATGTTTATATATTCAAAGACATCGTCGTATCGTTTCGTATCGTAATGACGAGAATTCAACAAGTGCCCGTGTTCTATCCGTGGCACTCCTTGAATTTGAATACAGGCGCCATTTTTATTAAAGCCCGTACGCTACATTGAGCCGCGCGACGACTCGTTCTTATGTCTTTCATGTCATGCAAATTCATCGCATTTGCTTGATTTTTCCAAATGTTTTCAGACAACGACGAAAAGAAGAACGAATAAAGAAAATAAAAAAATAATAATAATAATAATAATAATAATAATAATAGTAATAACAATAATAATACTATCTCGGAAATCTTGTCTCTAAATAAAGTTTCGTACTTAAGAGTTACGAACAGTAACAACGCTTGCCAAATTTATTGTCTCGCACGTGGAAGCATGGAAAAAAATGAATAAGCGAGCGTAAATGCGAAACGAGATTTCATTTTCCTCCTTTATCTCGTCCCTCATCTATCTTTTATACGCGATAACGCACGCACTCACGAAGAGTTAAAATGTGGATCAACGGGATCCACCTAGTATCACTCTCTTTTCTCTCGAAGAAATGAAATTTCATTTCTCGGTTACGTCGGGTCATTTTCGTTGCTGAAAATGATGGCTAGTTCGAATTAAAAAAAAAAAGAGAGAGAAAGAAAAAAGAAAATCTCGATCATTTGTTCTGTCTCCTTTTTCGTCGCGATGTTTCGCTTTAAATTCACCTTTCCAAATATTCAAATATTTATATATGTTTATTAAACAAAAATTTCTTTTTTTTTCTTTTCTTTTTTTCTTTTTTCATTCTTTTTCGTTATTGTATACGACAAAATAAAAAATTCGTAAAGAAGTAATTTTATATCTCTCGTTAAGAAACATTTAGTTTTTACGAAGAAACTAATTAATTATTCGACAATTATCTCTCCTTTTAATTGTTACCTAAGTGATTACACATTTCGTGCGATCTAACTTTTATTTCGTTCTGTTCTATTTTTTATTTCTTCTCTTTTTATTTACATACGTGTTGTAATATCTTCGTAGTCCCGTTTTTTATTTACACGTGAATCTTATCGAGAAATCGTTTCATCATAGAACCATTCAAGTTTTCTATAACACCAGCGAGGAGTGTTACGCGAACATAGTGATCTATATACGACGAATAAGTTCGGAAATGACGTATCGCCTTTCGATCCGAAGTTAGATACGTCGGAAAGCGCGAGCTCGGCCGCGAACATTTTCCGCGTGGGTGAAAACGAACGATTGCAATAGGTATCAGCCTCTTTTCCTATGTCAAGATGTAATATAATTCGCATAACTTTGTGTCCGATGTTGAGAGAACCTTTTACTCGCATAGATATATAACTGGAATATAATTCTATTCGTGATTAATTGTATTTTGTATGTCATTATATTTATTTCTATTTTTTTCATCGCCAGAAAAAAAATTGTTTAATTCGATCGATGATTTCAATTTCATTGTGTCCCTTTATTGTTTTACGTGAAATCATTGATTGATTTTAATTTTCACTTTCCAAAAATGGCTAATAAACACGCGAATAAATTTTTGAAGTGAAATAACGAATTTATTTTTTCTTTTATTATTTTTTTATCTTCTTTTTATTTTTTTATCCTTTTTCACCCTCGTCCGTGTTTGCGTTTCGATTGATAAAAATTATCGAGTATAGATACCCCGAGGAAGAAAAAAAAATATAGGTAACAACGCATTGTTTTCGTGTTTTCTGATGAAAAAGAAAAATCCATTCGTTATCCTATAGAAACAACACCCTTCGGTCATATGTAGTACATATTTTCTTCCACAAAGAATATATCTTGTTTGTTAGACATAGTATATCGCAAAATCAAGTGACATAAGGAGCCTAAAGAGATTATTACGCGTCAGAGAGCTTGTTTGCTGATATCATCGAATTCCATGGGGAAATTGTGAAATTCGAAGATAAACAAGGATAAAAAAAAATGTTCGGAGTATCTCTCTCTCTCTCTCTCTCTCTCTCTCTCTCTCTCTCTCTCTCTCTCTCTCTCTCTCTCTCTCTCTCTCTCTCTCTCTCTCTCTTTTTCTCTAAATTCTAACGTTCCAAATTTATTTGCTACTCTAACGTCCCCACTTTTAACAGAAGCTCATCGATCTTTGTCACGATAACACGAAGTATGCCAATATAGACTAATATTGATATATATATATATATATATATATATATATAACAAATTTTTTCAAGATAATCGAATTTCAATATTTTGTCTAACTCTTAAACAATTGTACTCTCCAAAAGTACTATAGCATTTTTTGATCGTAGAAAGAAAACATCATAAATCGTTCTTATAAGCAAAAAAAGAATTAGTTCAAATGATCCTCTTTTATGATTATTTTCACAAATAATCCATAAGATCGATCAATCATTCTCTATTGTTATTTCCGTTTATTTATATCGCTAACAATTCTGATTACGTACGTGAAAATAAGAGAAAAAGTTGGTGAGAAATTGTGAAAAAAGTCGTGGGTGCATTTCGACATAGACGTTGTCTGACTCAACAACGATTAATCTACTGCTGTGTTGAGTCTGCACGTTTAAAGGATCAATCGATCAAACGCCTTTTGTGAATCGTATACGTCAATATTAATCAGCATTTTAATAGAACGTCGTCTTTTATAAAGTGTCAATCGAGTTTATGGATCGTACCTTACAATCCGCGTTCACATCGACATTCTAATAAGAAATATCTGTAGAATCTTTAAATCCGCCATTTTTTACTTTTAAAGGGATTTACAAAAAATATATGTCACGTTATTAAAAAAGAAACAGAATTTCATATATTATAAAAGAAAACAGATTATTTTTAAAAAGATAATCGCGCGTATTGTGAATCGTTCTAGCACCTTTAAATCACACGTTTCAAACTGTGTTACCAGCAATTTCATGTATGAGGTTAACCCTTTCCGTTCCTATAGCGGTGAAAATAAATTTCCGGTGGTAGAACACGCTGTTATCTTCGGGTTACACTCAACTTAAGGTTCACTCAATAATGACTTAGTGTTTTCTCTCTTGAGATATAATTCGAAGATTTCTGATAGTTTCAATAAATCATCTTCGACGATTTAGAAAATAAATCTCTCTACGTATAAATACGCGTATCCATATGCGTACAATACTTATTTGTATAATTGTTCATTTTTTTTTTTTTGTTAATTATTTTAGAAGATAACGAATTCGGATAATCGTGTTAAAAATATTATTTTCCTGAAAACACTATTTAATAATTAAAAAGAAATAACTTAGTAAATTTATTATAAATTTTGCTACATAAATTTAATACACACACACACACACACACACATATGTTACTAATTGAAATTTTAATGATTAGAAATATTAATAATTTCAAAATAACCTGATTTCGTTGGAAAATATAATAATTTCGAAAAGTAACTACGAATATTTCTCATGAAATAAAATTTTTAAATGAAATGTTTCGAAAGTAGTTTTTATATAGTAAGATGAGGATGTCAAAGATTATGATGAAAACAAAGCATCTAGATAAAACGAAATGAAAATCTGCAAAATAATCCTAACTGTGGATAAAGTTGGTATAATAATCGGTTCGAGAGTTAATTTCCATAATCCGCGAGAGAATCCAGGAGGCGTTGCTGAGAGTTTAATCGACGCATAGCTACTTTCCATGCTCTGGAAAAATCTCATAAAAACAGTCGGATTTGCATAGAAAACGAATTTCATTTAATTATCAACTCATCGTGATAATCATAAACGACACGTTTGAATATGTCTATACGTATGTACGTGTGGATATTCATTTAAATATATGTGTATATATATATATATATATATATATATATATATATTCTATATATGCATATACATGAGTTGTTTTCTCGATTATTTTTATTTCAAAAAGTTAAACGACGATTATACTTGTTATTTATATTGAATTATTTTCTTGTATCTTTTTTTTTTTTTTAATTATATTCATTAAACAAATCTTCATTCATTCTTCAATCTTGTTTCATTCAAGATTATAGCAATTATGAAACATCCTGACTCGTGTTCGCAATAATATACAAATCTATTAAAACTTATTGGCGATGACTTTATTTTAACGATGATTCTACGGTTTTCTTATCTTCTTGTAACACGCGAGATAATTGCATCAATTTTCCATTTTATTTCACTTAAGACCTCCAGCGAAGCTCGTTAGTTCATTTCGAAATTTCATCGGTAACGCATCTTAGTTTGAATATATAATAATATTCAATCATATGTATATATATATATTATATATACTAAATATTATATATATAAATGTATTATATATATTATATATATTATATATGAAAATATATAAATACATATGTTCGTATATATTTACATAGGTACATAGGCATGTACCTAAATGGATGAATATTTAAAAACGTTCTTTGGTACATTCACGTGTAAGTAAATCAAATAAATGTTATCTTAATATTAAGAGAAAATTAAACACAAGAAATCTCGATCGATGTGTCATCCGATATCAATTTATCAGTTTATTCGGTTGTAAAATTCTTTAATATATTGCGCGAAATATCGTTAACATTGAGATAACGTGTGATTATTTACATATATGTGTGTATATATATATATATATATATATATATATATATATATATCGACAATTTACATACATGCACTCATACATAAAGGTCAAAAAGTAGTTATTTAAATTAGATTATAAATAGATTGCATAGTTATTGGTATGAAACATCTCGATCAAAAAGAAGAAATAAATAAATAAATAAATAAATAAGTTTATTCGATAAAACGAAGAGAGAATAAATTCACTTTGACCTCGCAATGAAAGCTCTTTTCTTGATAATAAACTATCGATTATTCGATAATATCAGTTATAAGATAAAATCTAACATTGTAATGATTTCGATGATTCCCAAGATACTAGAATCTTTTTATTTCTTTTTATTATAAACACGATACTTTTGTAGCGTTCGCTTTTAAATTGTTTCTTTCAAAAATATAACTTTTTCTTGATTGAGAAAATTAAAAGCAAAAACGAAGGAGAGAGAGAGAAAGAGAATTAAAAAAATTAAAAAATAAAAAGAGAAAAAAACAGCTTTGCGTTGACATTATTTATTTGATATCTTCTCGCAGCAGTGTGCCATTTAATTTCGAAACCTTTTTCTGTTAATCACTCTCTCCGTACTAATTACGATAAGAAACAAAGAGCAGATGTAAAATAAAAGAGTGACTGTATAATAATTAAACGAATTATCATGATTATTCTTATACTATCAATTAAGTAATCGAAATAATCTCAAAGGAGAGTAACATTGAAAAAGAATATGGTAAAAAAAAAAAAAAAAAAGAAAAAAAGAAAAAACAAAATGAGAAAGAAAGAGATAGAAATAAAAAATAAATAAGTAAATAAATAAATAAATAAATAAATAAATCTTTATGTATATCTCTAATAATTTCTTTTTCTTTTATATTCTAGATCAACGGAGATCGATTTTGTGAGTGCATAAGGATGATCTTAATTACTATCCTAGTAACATCAGCAATGATCACTATGACGCGTTCTGCGCCGGCCGCACATCTTCCAAAGGAAACTGGAGATTTTCCTGAAGTACTTTGGCTCATTAATCAGCGAATGCCAGAATTAGAGGTAAGAAGAAATATTTTTAGATAATAATTTTATTATCTAAAAAATCTTGAAACCTCCGATTCATATTGAAAATATTTATAATATTGACTTATCAATATTTATCATGAAAATAATCTCATTATATTAATACATAATTCTTATTAAAATAATTATAATTAAATTTTTCAAAATACTCGAAATATTAGCTTAACAAAGATAAAAATAATTGCATTATATATATATATATATATATATATATATATATATATATAACATAATTATTTTCATAATGATTCGTATAAGTAATATTTATATAAAAAATGTCGATAAGAAGTATCGGACGAAAATCGAGCCTTTCGATTCTAATATTAAATCATAGCCTCCCACTTGGCAAACATGGACAATGAAAAGTCCATTTGTATACATATACATATATATATTATATATATATATACATATATATATATTTTATATATAGATTCCTATATTCACTTTGGCGAAACACGGTTTATGTGAGTTTATATCGCGAATTGTTAACAGACGACCAATCGACAAGTAAACTTGTCTTTTTCTATTTCTCTCTCTTTCTCTCTCTCTCTCTCTCTCTCTCTCTCTCTCTCTCCCTCTCTTTCATTCGCATACATATATTGCATCAGTCTTTGCACATAATGGCTCCTGTGTGAACAGTGCATATAAAGCAAAGACCGATACATGTCTCTTATCTCAGTATTGGTAGAATTTAATTCAAGTTATATAAATTTTTCTTCAAAATTACTTCTCGATCAAAAAAGAAATAAAGAAAGAAAGAAAAAATATCGTCGAAACTATTTGCGAGCAATTTGAAAAATTCGATAACTCGCGGTACGATATATTTTCATCGTTTCGTCGTTTTCTTCTTAAAATATAAAATAAAATATCGAGATATGACAATTATTTATTTCGATTGTTCTTTTAACAAAATGGCGGTGTACCAACGGGAAAAATGAACGAGCTGACATTTCGAAATTTTCACGTAACGAAAGTTCTATCACATTACTCCTCCTCTAATAACCTCTTTCGCGTCACGAGAAAGAGAACGAAAAAAAGATGAAATGAAAAACGCGAATAAAATTTAAAACTCGGCTGGCTTATCAAAAGGCCCACGTATTTTCTCCCAAATTATTACTTTCAACGACGTTTTTTTACAACGTTCCGTATATCCTTCGTCATAAAAAATATCTATACGTAAAATAAAGGAGATAGAAAGAAAAAGACAAAATTAAAATACGTAACATACCTAATTTCCTTCTCTAATTAGCTTCATGATACAATAACTTGAAAAATCCCTCGTATTGTATTACCTTATCTTCTTAACAATAAAGATTCAATTGGTTCGAAAAGAATTTGAATAGTCATCGATGAACAAAAGCGTAAAGTAATCCCGAAGAATCCTCGGATACAAATTGAATCCTTTGCGGTAGAAATCGGACAGATATATAAGAGAACAAAGCTGCCCTCTGTCAATCGAATTTTTCTACGGAAAAAAGAAGAAAGAAAGAAAGAAAGAAAGAAAGAAAGAAAGAATGAATGAAAGAAAGAGAAGGATAGAGATAAATTGAGAAAGATAGAAACAGAAAGAAAGGCGTGTTGGTATAGAAGAGAGATCTTCTCAATCGGTAACTCGAGAAAATTTTCTTCCCATTGTTTTTTCTTTCTTTCTTTCTTTTTCTTTCTGACGAGTCCAAAATAAAGTAAAGCTCGTAAAAGGTATGAGAAAGAATGATAACGAAAGGACGAACAATATCCTCGCAATGTGAAAAGGTTTCTCTTCAAATGAAAAAGGTCTCATAAAGGCGAAGCCATTATCATGATTGAACGAAAAAAAAAAAAAGAAAGAAAGAAAGAAAAAAAAAACAGAATATCGCAAAAAATGCGCGCGTATTTCAATTTGTCGAACTGACTTCTTGAATTTTTTTTTATCGATATTATATCCATTATTTATTTCGAATATCTTTATCTTTTTTGTTGAACAGAGAGAGATGTACGAATCGAACAACGATCCTGACCCAACGATACTCAGGACAAAAAGGATCGGTTCTTTGTCGATCGTAAATAATCTCGATGTTCTCAGAGAAAGAATACTTTTGGAATTAGCTCGTAGAAAGGCTTTGCAAGATCAACGACAAATCGATGCTAACAGACGGATCCTCGATACGATCGGTAAGAGATCGGTATCAGCTTACGAGGATTACACACCCTCATCTCGTTCTAGAACTTCAGAAAGGATCTACGATTGGCTCAATGAAAATGACTCGCTTCTTGGAAATCGTCATAACAATCAAGAACGCAGGGTTTGTTCTTTTTTACATTTCTTACTTAATCGTTCGCATATCTGGATTATTATCAATTTTGGTGATATTGAAACTTTAAGAAAAATGATCGTCAATTTAATCTCGAACTTTTATTATTATTAATCTTCGAAATCGATAAATAATGTTCGTCCATTATACCATCGTATTAATGCATACGTATTACACATATACATATTATTGTATATATTATATCTTCAAACGCATTTTATATTTTTTGAAATCGTTATCAAAGATATTTAAGAAACAATTTAATTTTCTTGACAAATCGTTTTGTTATGCCAATTAACGCGATTTTTATCTTTACAGGTAGCAAGCAACGAACTTCTCTGGTTGTAACCACATGCGAACCCATCGAAGAAAACTATCGAATCCAGATTTGGCAGGCCCTCTCGCTTTTCCAAGTTTTACGAGCCGCAAATTTTTTTCTCCCCATTTGTCCCATTACGAATTCTTCTTATAGAGCTTTTACCCGATCTATCCGTCTCGCGCGTTTCTCAGGTTCTAATAGGCAGCTATAATATAGCGTGACGATCGATGAAAAATACAAAAAAAAAAAAATAAAAAAAAACATAAAAAAAAAACAAAAAAAAAGGAAGAAAAAGTGAAGAATATCATGAGCACAATAATATCAGCGAAATTTCAAGGTTACATTCGCAAGGTCAATTTTTAAAGACGACTCAATCGCGATGTATATGAGTCGTCAAAACGAAACAGTATTATATTTTGTGATCTTTTCTTTATATTAATTATTTTATCATTTCTCTAATGTTTACGATAAATACCATATTGTTATTTTGTATTTTTTTTTTTTGTTCTCCTCTTGGCTAGACCAAAAAAAAATATCGTTTCGTTGTTAAATAACTCATAATTTTATTTCATATAATTTAATTATTCGAACCATTGAAGAATTGAACTTTACACTTTCGTCGTCGCAATTATTCATCCCCTATAATACGATTAATCATTATTTATTTGTATAACTATAATATTCTCTATTTATACTAGTTTGATAAGACATTCAAGTTTGTGTTAAATATTATCTGTAATAGTAGTAATCTCCGAAAATAGATTTTACTCTTTTAAAGTTTATGTCCGTTCTAGTTTTATTAGGAAAGTAAATTGATAAAAGATGTAATTATGCGTTTGCTATAATGAAAAACTTTGAAAAAAAGATATATATATATATATATTTAAAAAAAAGTTATCATCAAATAACAGCTCGAAGAGAGAGAAAAAAAAAGAAGAAGAAGAAAAAAGAAAAAGATCAATAGAGATATTTGTTCTATATTAGATTATAGTGAGAAATATTTAACATTAGCAAAATGACGATAAGACAGCTCCATCGTGAAACCTAGTCCAAACTCTAATTAGAGATAGCAATAGTTCTGTACCTTACGCCTCGGTGATACATCGAATGCTAACAAATTATTATTATCATTATTCCAATCCTTTATAGCAGCGAATAGCTTTCAGAAAAGCTCGAAAATCAATATAAACAAAAAAAAAAAAAAAGAAAAGAAAAAATACTCACGCACAGATAATAAAAAGATGTATGCACGTAGTTGACACTTGCTATTTAACATTTACCATTCCTGTTTTATTTTTCTTATTACTTTTTATTTTTAGTTTCTTCTTCTCTTCTTTTCTTTGTGAAATTATTTATTCTAAAATATTTTAATTATGACAAAAAAAAATGTGACTCTCTTTCTCTTTCTCCTCTCTCTCTCTCTCTCTTTCGAGTAAAGGAATTCTTTCATTAAACCAAAGTAAAAGTTTCAAATTCTCGCGTTATTAACGCTTCCGGCAATGCCTGTATACATCGATGTTTAAAGATTAAGACTTACCTGTGCAATGTTTCGTCTCTTCTCGTCAACGACGATTTTAATCCGTATATTGTGTATCGTGTTTGTATATTACATTGTACACGTGAAGGATACAAATGTATATGTATGTATGTATATATATATATATATATATAAAACATACATACACATACATTGTAAACTTTTCATTCGACTAATTTAACGATAAATTCGATCAAAATACCTTGAAAACTTCTTCCAACGATATAACTCGAATTTATTTATTTCATCTTGAATGATAGTTTAAAAAGATATCGTCATATTTTGTTTAACCAGATATGTACGTCTATCGATACGTTCCTAAAATATAATATCATTTTGTCGGTAGACCGAATATAAAATTTAATATAAGTTCTACGATGTGTGATTTTAAACGTGATAATAAATTTTATTTAATGTACAACCAGGCGTCCTGAGATTATATTAATCGTCCTTGGAACCTTTTGGAAAGACAACAACAATGCCACTGTACCGTTCCTTACAAAAGTTTATTTTTTCTTTTTTATTCTTTCTTTTTTTTTCTTTCTTTTTTTTTTTTTTTTTCTTTAGTTCTTTTAATTATCATCGATGTCATTACAATATTTAGTTACTGTTATTACACAGTTATTATATATAGTTCACTGATTTCAATCGTGTAGTGAACAGTAAACTTTTGCCTTTCTCTGTAAATATAAACTGTTAAATCGCTTTGCTCTGTACACGGTACCATTGAAAATATGATTAATGTACATTACATTTGTTCGTTATGAATATTTTAAAAGAAAATTATTTTGAAAGACAATTATTTGTAATTAGAATTCAATTGATATCTTCGTTAACGTTTCTTTTTTTTTTTTTTTTTTTTTTGTTTCTTTGTAGAGACACAATTCGGTATTAACAAATGGTATTCTTTCGTAATAATTACTTTTCAATAAAATTTTGATATAATTTAATTTCATACGTAATAATAATTTTACGTAAACGTTAAGAAAAGATATATATATATATATGTATGTATGAATAAGCGAAATACAGAGAGAAGGTAATACAAAAGTGTAACGAAATGACGAATTGGAGAAAAATAATATAAACTATGTTCGTAATCACAGTTTACGAAGATCGAGAACAAATACGCTGCCATCTGATGCCGAAGCACCAACTTTATCACCTCTACTATTCCAACATACTTCGAATATACCACCCGTACCTTTGTAACTGTGAACTAATAACCCGCTCTGCAAAGAACAGTAAATGATACGTTAGTTTGCAAGTGTTAAAACAGTGAACATAGAGAAATTCATAATCACTTACCTGAGTAGACCAAATATGAACACATTTGTCAAAACTTCCGCTAGCAAGGAACTTGCCATCCGGACTAAACGCTACACTGTACACTGGTTCTGTATGTCTTGTGAGCGTATGTATACAAGCTCCTCTTTCTACATCCCACAATCTTACAGTAGAATCGAATGATGCACTAGCAAGTGTCAAGTTCATATTCGGATTGTGTGTCCCTGGACCAGTTGGAGACCACTTGATCGTATAAATTTCTTTACTATGAGCTTGAAGATCGTGTACCCACGTATCCTGCTTCATAGACCATATCTTCAAACTCATGTCATCCGAACAACTAGCTAGTAGATTACCTTGAGGATCCCATTTTATTGCGTTGACTTCGTTCTGAAAATTTCGTCATAAGATATCACTTGAGAAACTATACAAGATGGAAAATCTTACTGACATCGACATACCGTATGACCTTGGAAGCTCTTTATGGGTTTATCTACATTCAGTTTGCATACATGAATACATTGATCCGTAGAGCAACTAGCAAATGATGTGTTAGTTTGCCAATCGACGTCTAATGCAGGTGCACAATGAAAACTGAATTGCTGAGTACACTCGCCACTTTCGGCGTCCCAAATAATAGTTGTTTTATCGACACCTGCACTTAAAATGTAATTGCCACATTTGTTCCACTTCAATGCGAAAATTGGACCTTTGTGTTGACCCAAAGTAGTAGCCAATCTGCCTTCTGTCGTCCAAATGCGCGCATATCCATCGTAACTTCCAGTTGCTAGCAACGTACCATCGCACTGAAATAATCAAAACGCGACTTTCTTTAATGTATATAACTTCATCGATTTAGATATAAGTAGAACGAATATGTATTGTATACCTTCCAATCCAATGAAGTAACATCTTTGTTGCTAGGTACTTCTGCGCCACCTTTTTGGATGCAATGGCGGAGAATCAATTGATTTGGAGCCTGAGAATTGTCCGACATATCCCAAATACGGGCGGTGCTGTCTCCAGAACCAGAGGCCAAAAGATCGGTAGTAGGATTCCAAGCGCATATAAAAACTTCAGACTCGTGCCCTCTTAATTTGGTTGCCTTACTAGCTGGTATTTCGACAGCACTAGCATTAGCACCCGTCCCTGTACCTTGCTGCTGTTCGTCCACTTCCATTTCATTTCTATCACCACCTCGATCGCTTGTTCCTACGCCATTATTTGATGTCACCACTATAAATAGGTTCGAATAGATGTTCAACAATTTCATGAATCATTGAAATTCTTTTAATTAACATATAATAGGATATGTGTATGCTCCTGCTAAATAGATATTTTGTACGATTTGAAAATTAAATTTTACCGACTCTGCCTAAATTTCAAGAACATAAAAGTACCTGGTCTATGCGATAGGCAAGAATGCTTTTGCGTCGAAAATTTAGATTTCGTCAGGAAAATTCAATCAAAATATCTAATATATTAAGCGGCCCATTAATCTACCTGATGATAATGAGGAGGTCTACAAAACTTCTATACTTTTGTAGACCAGGGTGTAATCAGGCATGGATACCATATATAGAAGTTTGGAGAAGTAAACGTAATGACCATACAACCTTCTTCTCTATTCGTATCTTGAACTTCCGTTTTTATCTGTTGTTTCTGTTGATTGATTTGATTTTGTCTAGATGCAACAACATCCGGCATAACCGCGTCGATGAGAGACAGAGACTCAACCATTCTCTGTTCTGTTCCATCTTCGCCAATAGAAATTTCTGCTTCCGTATATTGTAATCCCTTTTGTAGAATAGATAGAAGTGCAGCTGGTGGTACTAGAGCGCCATTTATGTTACTCTGCGATATATGCGATTCTATACCAAAAGTGTACGCTGAATGCACGAAACCTATAATGTAAAAATAAATTCGTATTAATTATCTCAATAACAAAAATATTTATAATTCCCAATGTTAATGCTAGTACAGACAGCTGCAATATTTTCATTATACGTTAAATAGGTTAACGGTCGTTAAACGATAAATTTTAAAATAACATTTGTTAGACAAAAAGAAAGAAAAATAAACTGTATCATTGTGTTCATTGTCCCATGTAAGAGGTTAGCAAACGCTCTTATAGTCGTACCGGATTCTTGAAGGTAGCGGTAGACTAAAAAGTTGACTTCATCGCTAGAGAAGCTCATCGTTAAGGGCCTACACAGCACTAGCATAACACATTTACGTCGGGACACATTGAAAACTTTCGTTGTTTTACTTCCGACGCTAAAATTTGCCGCGTTGGGTTGTTACGAGAAAGATACACGAACACATTGCACGCAATCTAAAAGACGGTAAACCAATTGAACGTAAATACTAACGTACTCATGAAACTTTTCGGAAATTTGAAGCATTACAAATAGAATTTGCAAGACACAACAGTGACATTACGATTATCAATTGATCGATTTTCTAAAAAGTATTTTTGACTTATTGGTTACTCGTTAAAATGAAAATATAAATATAACGAGTATCCTACATCAATATTTTTAATGCTAAGTTTCCTCTCTTATAGATTTTTACGTCGAAGATCTGGAAATTAAATAGCTTTAATTTGACCCTTCTCCTGTCAGATGGCGAGCTCGATGTCGGATGGTGACATCGATGTTCAGGATCGTATCTATAAAAGGGCATTACTTCCGCTTACAGGGAACATCTATACGTTTGTCTCTAAAACATTATATTTCACATCGTCATCACATTGAGAGCTATATAGAACGAAAAAGTTGAAAGTGATAAAAAAAACTTGAGTGTTTACATGAGTTAGACAATCCAATGACAACAGCGTATTGGAAATCATTGGAAATCATAAGAAGTTATTAACGAAAAAAAAAGTTATACAACGTTACAAAACTTAATTAGTTTAGTACATAAATGATTAGTCAAATTAGAATATAAAGTTCTTTGGTCGATAGACCAAAACGATCAAATATGACACGGAATAACAGGTTAGACTTTGTTTATATGATTCTTTAATGATATAACATAACCTTACGACTTGATAAGTATAATGATTTTTAATCTTGTAAAAATGCATTCTTTTCTTATTACTATTTATCATCGATGCTATCGTTATTTAGGAAACGAGGACGTACTCTGGAGGAAGAATCTAGCGAGTTCATGCCACTAAGTAAAAGGATCAATAATCTTCATATTAATGGTTTTTCCGGCCTTCAGGAGAGTACAGCCGAAATGGAATCTGATTGGGGAGGTCCTAATTTTATTCCTTCCCCAAATTATTCAGAACCTTCTCAAAGCTCGCCGTTACACGACACTTGCGGTTCTAGCCAAAGTAGTTACACTGCCGATTACAGGCCTGATCTAGATGCGACAGAAAATCCATTTTACTACGAAAGCAATAAATTATTGTTTTCTTTGTATATGGAACGTATGCAAAGATCTGATATGTATTAATAATGGCTTAACTTTGCATATTTTATAGGTATTTTTTATTTACAACTTGATCATTCCTTTGGATAACTTTATAAAGCCATCAAGTTTGTCAGTCTTAGGTATTATTCTTTGCTATTTTAAATTAATTCAGTTACATTACATCTCTAATATATAATTAGTATCTTTTATTACGTATCGTCTATATCGGAAGTTAATCGCGACATGTTAAAATTAACTTCCTAATTTTCCTTGATAATTTATCTCGTCCCGAGAAAAGAAAATAATTCATTGATCGTTTTATATAATATTTATCGCTTAATTACCAAGAATTACGCATGTCAAAATTATGTTAAATTAATAAATAATTCAAACGCCTTACATGATTTATCGTAATCGTATTTATATTTCTACTGTTTGTACGCGTCGATAGTAATTTGTGCAAGAAATATTTGGTTAATATTAAATTTATACATATTGTAGTTTATACGAAGGAGAGGAATAATATGAATAAAATGAGATACGATTGAGTCAGATTTATTTCTTTCTTTCTCCAATAATTAAATTACAAGTTCGCTTAAAAAAATTTATTACGTTTGATATATGTAATTATTCGTAAAGAAAAAGTAAACAAGGGTCTTACATACACAGTCGAATTCGTAATCTAGGTAATACGAATTAATTGTTAATAATTGTTCAAACGCACGTTTCCAATTTCAAATTTCCCACCATTGTAACGAATGATTGTAAATCGATCTTAACACCAGCTGGAATACGAATCCGACGGGAGCGCACTCTGGCGAGACGATAAGAACGAATACCAGAACCATTCGACCAAACGTTGATACAACATTGAGAGGGAAGGAGACGCACGCGCACGCTCAGTGTAAGGTTTGTTTCTCAATATCGCATGGCCACACATATTGAGAGAGTAAAACGGTTAGTTGATCTTTCATCGTGTCTTTTATCATAAACGCTATATAATTTGTGCAAAAGGAAAAAACCGGTGGCCTTGCGACGATTGGGATAAAAATCGTCGTAACGTTTTAGTAATTCAGGAGGAACCGACAAAGCCACACGATTAGAACGCGCGTGGCCACTTCTTTTTTCTCTTCTCACACTTTCGCACGATATATAGATATATATTTGTGTGTGCGTGTGTTGTACGTGAGGGCGCGCGTAACCCGCCGCCATAGTTAATCATATCCCTCGATGGAATGTTAAACGAAGGCGCGCGCGCGCGCGCGCACACGTTTACCGCCTATCGGACTAATAATCGTTCGGAATAGAATAAAAACACGTATAAAGTAGGAAAATAGAATAAATTAACAGAGAAAGCGATAGAACGTATTAGAGAGATAAACGTCGAGAGAAAGTCAAGTGGATTAGAAAGAAATAGACGTAAAACAAACGGAAAGAAAGAGAGAGAGAGAGAGAGAGAGAGAGAGAGAGAGAAAGGACGTATTAAAAGAAAGAAAGTAAGAAAAACGGATAGAAAATTCGTTATATCGAAGAAACGGATCGACCGTCGGAACTAACCCACAAAACTGATCTCCGAGACGCTCGAGGTGGCGCGCGCGCATTCGTCATATCTCGCGCGCGTACGTTGGGAGGTCGTAACGAATCCTGTTCCGTTGGTTGTAATAATTAATTAATGTACTAATTATTTCATCGATTAATCGGATTAGTTAATTAGTTAATCGAGCCCGATTGAAACAACAGTGTTTGAGGGGAAAACAAAAAAAGTCAAAGATAAAAGAAAATATACAGGGACAAGTGTAAAGTGGGAACAGAAAAATAAGAAAAGGAAATTGAACGAAGTACGAGAGGTAGACAGGAAGAGCAGAAGAAAAACGAAGTTCTTGCGATCGGATTGGCGCGGAGCGAGGCGACACGACGCATCACACGCCGAGTAAGTCGAACGCGCATGTTGTTGTGCGTTGCCCACTCGTCGAGCGGCCATGTACCGTTAACTCGAATTCATTTCACCGGAGTTGGACGGAAAAGCAAGTCCCGCTTCTTACCTACGAACCGATCGGGAGAGAGTCGCGATCGTGCACGATCGGGCACGACTCGTTGTAAAAGCCGGAAACTCGCGTGCGTGTAATTCGTGCTCACCTAACCAAGTTTCACTCGGGACGTGGCTTATGCTCCCAATAGAAACGACGATACGAATCGAAAAGTACCGATCTCTTTTTCTCACTCCCTCCCTGCCCCTCTCTTCTATCTTTTTCTCCCTCCCTGTGCGTGTAAATGTGTCGTGCTATCGTCCTCGTTCCGAACTCTGTTTTTTGGTTTCTTTCGTTCTCTCTCTCTGTCTCTGTCTCTGTCTCTCTCTCTCTCTCTCTCTCTCTCTCTCTCTCTTACTCGCGTAAATTTTATCCGAGAAGTCGCACAAAGTCTTAAATCGAGTCGAGTTAAGTCGTTCGTTCGTTCGTTCGGACGCGCGTTTCGTATGACGTGTGCACAGTGAGTAGCAACACCAGCACCACCACTAGCATCGGAAACAGCAGGAGCAGGAGAAGCAGAAGCAGCAGCAGCAGCAGCAGCAGCAACGGTGGCGACGACGGTGGTGGTGGCGGTAGTAGTAGTAGTGTAGTAATAGTAACAGAGCGACGACAACGACAAACGACGCTACTAGGTACGACGGGCAACCGAGAGCGCAGCGTAGAAATGAGAAAGTCCACGTCGCTGTCGCGTTTTACGCGCTGAGGAGATCGAGAACACAAGAAGCGAGAAAAGAATAGAATAGAACAGAACAGAACAGAATAGAACGGCTGAGAGGCGCGTACGTGCGAACGAACGAACGGACGGACAGACGGACGGACGAACGAACGAACGAACGAACGAACGAACGTACGTACGTACGGTCGGTCGGTCGGTCGGTCGGTCGGTCGGTCGGTCGGTCGGTCGATCGGTCGGTCGGTCGGTCGGTTGGTTGGTCGGTCGGTTGGTCGTCGGTCGCTAGCTAGCTAGCTAGCTAGCTAGCTAGCAGGCTGGTTTGCTCGCTCGCTTGCTTGCTTGCTTGCTTGCTTGCTTGCTTGCTTGCTTATTCGCTCAGAGACAGTCTTGAGAAACTCGTGCCAGAGCACAGGGACATTTGATCGTTGTCCACCGAACGGTGAGGTTGAAAGAAGAAAGACGGCGGAGTCGTGGAGAAGAAGGAAAGAAGAATCCGCCAAGGAGGCGCGCGCGCTCTCTCTTTCTCTTCTATTCCTTTGGGTAAGTAGTATTTAAATAAAACGAGAAATACTGGAAGGAACAAGAGATTCGCGGGGTTTGTGATTTCTTCTTTCGTTGATCGAGCGTCCTATGGCGTCTCTCTTCGTCTCTCTTGCACTTTCTTTTTCTCTCTCTTTCTCTTTCTCTCTCTCGCACGCACACACACACATACAACATACATTCGTTGTACACTCACTCACTCAATCACTATTGCTTGCTTTCTCACTCGTTAACTCCCTTCGTTCTCAACGCGCACCTTTTGCCACGGTCCTCAATAATAATCCACGACGTAAGAAACGTTGAAAGAGGAAGAGAAAGAGAAAGAGAGAGGCGTGCCACGGTTTAAGAGAGAAACCGCGAAACGGTGGCCCACGGAGAGCACCCACCCCAAGACACTAAAATCGTCGCGGGGCCCTCGTCGTGGCTGACGGCTTGGCTCGGGCAGGCTTTGGTGGGGTTGGTCGGAGGTGCGGACAGTGGTTGAGAGGCTGGTGGGGTTGGAAATTGCGTGGTGGTGGGTGCCCGCCGAGGTCTCGGAGGCCCCTCCGTGGCATCTCGCTGCCTCTAACCCAACGAGGTGGGGGTGTAAACAACAGCCCTGCCCGTGCTCCTCTCCGTTGGCATAGCCCTGGCTGCTTCGTGCCTGCCTGCCCTGCCTTGCCTTGCCTGCCTTGTCTCGTCTTTCCTTACCTTTCCTTTCCTTTCCTTGCTTTACCTTTCCGTATCTTCTTTTACTTTACCTTACCTTGCCTTACCTGTTTGTCTACCTACCTTGCGTACCTGCTTATTTGTCCGCTCGTTAGCCTCGCCTTAATCGCCCATACCCTTCCTTCGCTTTATCGTTTTATATATTTTTATTTTTATTTTTTCATGTACGCACAAATAAACAGTTATATATATGTACGTATGTATCGTATGTATATATACTAAATAGTTCCGTTCCTCGAGCTATTCTTCTCGGCAAAGTATCTTCCTATTTCCTCCCTCTCTCCATCTCCCTCTCCCTCTCTACCTCGTAGAGCGCATTCCACTCCGATCGCGAAAGAACGACACGGAAAAGGGAGTGAGAGAGAGGATGAAGAGGAGAGGAAGAGACGATGGAGGTGGTGGACACCCGCGTACCGTCGCGGGAGAAGCCAGCCATGTTCGAGAAAGAGGAGAGGAACAGAGTTAGCGCGCGCGAGAGAGAGAGAGAGAGAGAGAGAGAGAAACAGCAATTGCATTCGTCGAGAGAAAATAAAAGCCGTCGGCTACGTCGCCGCGTAGAAGGCAGTATCCTCCGTGTCATGGCGGCTGAGAGCAACCATTTCGACGCGTTCGATTTCCGTCGGCTTCTCGACCGTCCGATTGGTTTTCCCGTGCGAGTTTGTGCCACGTCACACGATTCGCTCATCTCCGGCCACGTCATCATTACTAAGATTATTACACGTCGTTCGTTTACCGACGAAACGTTCTCCCATTTCCGCTTTCACTTTCCGATCATTTTCAAGGGCCAAAATCGGACATGTTTAGAACGTGACCGTTTTAACGTTAAAGGCATTCGTCGTAATATGGATCGTTTCGTTGTGATAGTAATAATGGTAGTAGTAGTAATAATAGAAGTAGTAGTAGTAGTAGTAATAGAACGACGACGACAAACGAATCGGAGGAAGCCATGCTACAACAACGGTACGCCGCGGCGCCGTTCCATCCGCCGAACGTCGTCCCGACTTGGGCCGAACGGATCTACGATACTATGTACGTGTCGGACACGTTACGTAAGAGATGGAGAAGAGAGATAATCTTTCGTAAAATAGAGAGAAATATATGTAATGCGTAGAAAGAGAGAGAGAGAGACAGAACGAAAGAGAGAGAGAGAGAGAGAGAGAGAGAGAGAGAGAGAGAGAGAGAGAGAGAGGAACGATTTAGAAATAGAAAGAAACGAGAAATTATTTATTAGGAGAATGTATGCGTAGGTATCGCGTTTAATTCGCGTACACGCGACAGGTATTATCGTTGTTGTGCGTACATACGTGCGCGCGCGCGTTCTTCGCGAAAGCGAGCGAGAGAGAGAGAGAGAGAGAGAAAGAGGCAGGCGCAGCGAGCCTTAAGAGAATCGACGCCATTACGACATGCGCGTCTTGCAAAGGAGACCGACGGCCTCGGCCGAGCGGTCAGTCGCACTCGCCGTTTCGCCGACGACGAAAAAGCCAAACGTCCGGCCGAAAAGGGACGCGTCAACGCGTGGATGTCGAGAAAAAGAGAGAGAGAGAGAGAGAGAAAGGAAGAAAGAAGGAAAGAGAGAGAGAAAAGGAGAAAAAAAAACTTTTCTCTCCTATTATACTTGTCGGTATTCGCGTGTTTTGTTCGCCGCGTCGTGGCTACCGAAAGATTCGCGAGGGAATAACGACGACGAGTACGTGCGTGCGATCCGCGTCCGATCCGCGTCCGTCGTTTATAGGCCGCTCGACGCGCGACACCCTTCTTCTACGGCGGACGGCGGCGATAAAGGCGGCACGACGGGTAACAACCTAACCTCTCTTTCTCTCTCTCCTCTCTCTATGTTCTCTCCCTCTTGCCTTCTCTCTTCTGTCTGTTGGCTGCCTTCCTTCCTTCCTTCCTTCCCTCCGAGTACGTTCCGAAACAAGGGCAAACGTCGCCGTCGTGTCCCACTTCGTCTACCACGGTGTCTACTACTCTGCTGCTCCCTCTCCCTATTCTCTCTCTCTCTCTCTCTTCTCTCTCTCCCGATATTTCGCGTTCCCCTCCCCTGGGAGTTTCCGGTAGTGTCGTGGCTTGTCTCCCTTCTTTCTTGGCGCGTGCCCCTACCCCTTCCTGAGCTTTCCGACTCTCTCTCTCTCTCTCTCTCTCTCTCTCTCTCCTCTCTCATTCTCTCTCTCTCTCTCTCTCTAGCATGTCTCTCCTCTCTGGCAACATATCTTTCTTTCTCTCGTCATACTCTCCCGCACAGTACGTGTTACTACTTTATGCTGTGGTGTGGAGTAGGTGCTAGAAGGGGAGAGAAAGAAGAGAGAGGGATAGTAGTAAAGAGGGAGAGAAAGAGAGAGAGAACAGAGAAGAAAGAAAGAGATGATAACGGGTAGGAAGGAGGAAGATCGGTGGTGGAGGCTGCGAGAAGGGAGGGAGCGAGAGATCGGGGCTCTATTTCGCGGTGGGATCCCGCTTTCCCACCTATGCCTTCCCCCCTATCCTCTTTCTGCTCCTACCCCTTACCCCATGGTTGCAACGCTAGGTGGAGTGGGGTGTAATCCTGGGCCACTTCGACGACCATCCTCCCTGCTCCCGGATCCCTTTTGTGGTGGGGAAGGGGTGAAGTGGGGGTTTCCCTCACCCCACCCCCACCAACTGAACGCTCTACTGTCGGTGGCACTGCCACCTCCGCGCGAGAGAAGACGACGAGTTGCCTTTTGACTCCCTGGCGCTTACACGATCTGTAACACACACTTTCGAAAGATGTAGTCGACAGAAATAGAAAGAGAGAGAGAGAGAGAGGGAGAGAGAGAGAGAATTGGTGCGATGCGCTCTGGGTGGTCGTAAGAGGAGGAAGGGTTTATACTCGAGCATTGACTCTAGTATAAACGTGTAAGGGCCAAAAAGGAGGAGGAATCGTCGATTCGTTTATATAGCAACCTTGGTCTTCAAATCTTGAAAGAATGAGAACGCGTACTAAAAGAGAGTAGAGGAGAAAAATCGAAACTAACCGATGCCAATTCGCAAACGACACCAATTTTAAAGAAAACGGTTTAGGCATACGAAAGTAAAATTGTAGCTTTACAAGAACCGGGAATCTTTGAAAAGATGATCTAACTGAAATCTAAAAAGAATACCGATCGATCGATGTAAATGTTATACTTTATCAAAATATTGTAAATCGCACGTTAGGAATATTAATGTGAAATACGAAATGAATACGTAATTATCGTTTATTAATATATGTATCGATCTTTCTTTTTTTCCAGGCATAACATCGGTAAAAGATGAATTTCACGCCTTTTCCTGGCTTTACCACAGGCTCGTTGCCGACAGGTACGGTTCATCAATTTGCAACAGCCAAATTCGCACAAAATTTGACTACCGGTGGTCAGGTTGTCGGCGTTTTATCAGGCGGAGAGGGTGGCGTTCATTACTTGAGACCAGTCGATCCTAATGGTTTTGCTGTGGCTCAAGGAGGCAATAATCAACAGCAGCAAATAATTACGCTGCCTATAACTGTACCTGGAAAAGATGGCACGCAACAACAGCAAACTGTTCAAATTCAGGTGGTTAATCCTAGTGTTTCCCAAAGTGGAAACAGCGGGGACCAACCAAAATATCATTTGGCGCCAATTTCGTTGGGACAATTCCCTCAAGGTGCAGCAACTGTTCTTACGGTCGCATATAGTCAACAGGGAACGGATGGTGTTCAGATTCAAGTTCAGCCACAAAATACTGTAGCAACGACGCAAACGTAAGAACAGGAACGCTTAAATCCTTGCAATTTGTATTTTTATGATTTTCACTTCTTGTTGTAAATCGTTTTTCTTTCGTTTCTGGTTCAGGACGGATCAAACAACGCAGAGTACATCGGTCGCGGTAACTACCACGTCGCAACAGACGATTCAGCAAACTGTACAACTTCCGGGAGCACCAGAGGGATTGACCGTGGTTGCACAAATACCACAAGATTTGATCTTAAGAGAAGGGATGGAAGAGTCCAAAGAGGACGTGAAAGAAGGCACAACTCCCGTTGCCCTTATTAAAAGAGGAAGTGTGAAAAATCAAGGAAATCAAAGTAATGAAGAGTTCATTACTTCAATGCCTGCGGGTTGGCAAAGTTTGGCAACCCCAGGTTCCACGGTTGCTGATTATCTTTCAAGGCTTCCCGCCAGTACATTGCCACTTGGTTTACAACATTTCCTCAAATTTTCAGCAGAAACGATAAAGAGAGAAGCCACTATAGAATCGAGTCCTTTAGGCGCTGATGGTTTGGACGCTTCAGGAAGTATGACACCCGGGGAACAAGCCGTACAGATTACAGTAGCTGGTGGTGAGACTATTATTCCGGACGTTGTCGAGGAACAAGAACCGGGAACAAAACCCAAAAGAAAAAAGAAATACAAGAAAAAACCTCCGAAACCAAAAAAGCCGAAACCTGGTCAAGTTAGTATCGTTACTGCTTTGGATGGTACCACGCTATTCTGCTGCCCTCAATGTAATATGGCTTACCCGGAGAAAGAACTTTTAGAACAACATCTCATCGGTCATAAAATAGAAAGGAGGTTTATTTGCGATATATGCGGTGCTGGTTTGAAACGTAAAGAACATTTAGAACGACACAAACTTGGTCATAACCCTGACAGACCATTTATTTGTTCCGTTTGCATGAAAGGCTTCAAACGAAAAGAACATCTTAATCTTCACTTTGTTATACACTCGGGACAAAAGACCGAAGTTTGTACCGAGTGTGGAAAGGCCTTCTACAGAAAGGATCATTTAAGAAAACACGCAAGATCGCATCTTGCCAAACGTGCTAAAGAAGATCCATTGAATACGACTGATACTTCGCAAAATCAACAACAAGTAGAACAAACACAGCAACAAACGGAACAATTACAGCAACAATCTTCCGTTCCGGAGCTTCAACAAATTCAAATACAAGTGGGCCAAGGCTCGCAAGCTCAGATACATCAAATTTCTGTCAGCGAACAATCTACCGTCGTGCTACCAACTGCTGCTGAAACGGGTGCAATGGCGATGCTGCATCATCAGCAACAGCAGCAACAACAACAACAGCAACAGCAGCAACAACAACAACAGCAACAGCAGCAGCAACAACAACAGCAACAACAACAACAGCAGCAACAACAGCAACCTCAACAACAACAACCTCAACAACAACAGCAGCATTAGCAGCAGCATACCGCCCCTAGTCAAGCCGGGCGGTACTACAGATTTAATCATCAGCAGGCCAGAGGCCGTGTAAGACAAGGCGTACTTGCCGATTGAATTCTATTGAAATCCTTTAATTGATATCATGCAAGAAATTTTGTTGATGATGGTCATTGTTGCCTAGTAGTGATTACATTAAAAAAAAAAAAAAGAAAAAAAAAAGAAAAAAAAAGAAAAAAAAATATCAGCTTGGACCTTTAACCGCGTTGTGGCTAGGCCGGAATAATTTATATTTACTATCATCTTTTAAAGCGCACCGAGCTGAATGACGAACAAAGTTCGTATATACAGAGTTTCTTTTTTGCGTACACGTTGTAGCGTACGTGTGAAGATACGGATTAATTCATACGATGTAAAATGTTTTCGTCGCCAATCCAGTTCCATGACGCACGTTAGATATAAATGAAGAAATTTATATATAAATATATGAATATATATATATATATATACACACTTATATAAATAGATAAAAAAAATATATTTTTGAAAGCGCGAACTGGATTCGCCGAAGGACACAAGGCAATCGAGTTTGGAGCTGAGACATTATTTCTCTTGAATAAATGAAGTAATAGAAGAAAATAATAATAATAAAAAAAAAAAAAAAAAAAAAAAAAAACTGTAAATACAACAGTCTTTCATCCCTAAACGGAGGATTACTGTGACGTGCAAATATCAAGTGAGTTGTTTTATTTATTTTGCTTATACTACACACGATCCGAGGCATAGTAAAAGAGTGTATTGATAAATCATTCAACTTCAATTAGTATTATGTAGAGATCTATTATTAGAATTGCAAAGCATAAAGAAAAATGTAATCTCACATTTACATCTATAAACTAATGACAAGGATCAGTGTATATTTTTACAATGACAAGTGGTGTGCGAACCACCTAATATATTAATGTCATTTGTCACATCATATGAATCGATAGAAAAGGTTATGAGATAATTGCATGTAGACATTATATTCACGCAGAGTATTTTGCAGAAGCATACATACATACATCACTTGCCATTCTTATAAATAATATATGTTATTATCCGACTATTTAAAAGTTGATCGCTGTACATTTTAATTCATTTCTACAGCTTGTCCAATGCATTTACATTATAGAAGTATGTATCGAAAAGACAACATCTACATTCCGCAATTATTTCATAATCCCAGATTTATCATTAGTCTTTTTATCATAATTGCTTTGCTTTTGTTAAACGAACCATCTGTACAATTTTTATACGGAGATTCTGGAATACTTTTCTCTGTGTTGATTATATCTAGAAGCAGAACCTCCAGTGCTGTTGTAATTTGTATGGTGAAAGTACGATGAGATGTTGTTGAAAAATAATCATCTAGGTTGATCGAACATGAATGACTCGGAAAGTTGTTGAGTAAGAATGTATGTATAATAAAAAAAAAAAAAATCTCTTTATTGTAAGTATAACATTACAGGCAGTGGGTATAGCTGTACAAGAAATATAATTATTATTTTATTATTATTATTATATCACATAGCTATTATTATCGTAGCCAATATTGATAGTCTATAAGTCATTTTCATTGTTACTTACATAAATATTGGAGGAGAAAGCTAAAATAAAACATACATTTAATACAAAAGAACCAACAAATTGCTCGTGTTAACCATCGTTTGCTAATATCGAACACGAGGTTATTAAATCATCCTGTGGCCATAAAAAAAAACGACCTCGTAGAAAGAAAGGAAATTTTTGTAAAAGAGACTAATCGATAAGGGACAAAGAAAATGTGTGTATATAAGTATGTTGTATATATACATACATACATACATACATACATACATACATATATATACATTAGAAAATTATACAAAATATGTATTATCAAGAACATAAAACCACGAACGTAATTCAGTCTGGAAAAAAATTGCGTTTGATTCTGAAGGTAATTCTCTAGTTGACTAGAGTCGATAATCGAAAATTTCGCGATCCAAAGCGATTTCGCATGGTTCCCCTTGTCGTATTTCCCAAAGGCTACAATCGAGAGGTTCGCAGTGCATGAGGAGTGAGGGTGAAGAGTAGAGGCGTGAGAAGAGGAAGAAGAAAGAGAAAGACAGAGAGAGAAAGAGAGAGAAAGAAAGAGGTAGCGTAATGGCAGGTCGCCGGGAGCGATTCGAAGTTAAAACCCCAACGGATTCGGGTATTTTCGCCGGCGCGGCCGCGAGGAGGGCCGGGAGAGAGAAAAAATAGTTAAGAGGCTGGCACAGTAGAGGGCGGACGGGTGGGGTGGGGGCGCCGAGACTTGAGGGACAGGTGTCAACGGTACGCACACTACATCGTCACTGGCCATCCTTTTTTTGTCCAGCCAAGGATTTTCGGCATCGTGAAAAATCTTATTTTACCCGAGCGATCGCCAAGCACGAGGTGCCAGCTGAGATAAATGGTAAGCGAACGCGGCCGAAGCGCTAGGAGATTCTCGAGAGCGTCGGGGAAACGTCCCGTGCACGGCCATTTTCTGCTGAATTTCGTGCGAATTCGGCCCCCGCGTATCGACTGGGGGCGCGCGCGCGCGCCGGGAGGGGGAAAGACGCGTTCCCTCCTCTCTCTCTCTCTCTCTCTCTCTCTCTTTTTCTTTCTCTTTCTCTCTTGTTCTCCCCTAACGCGTCCTCTTCGTCCTCCTCTCATCTTCCTCGATAGCTCTCTCGCTTAGCCACGCTCGAGTCCTCCTCGCTTACCCTCCTACCTCTTCGCCGCCCTCGCGTTCCTTCGAGTTTCCGCACACACAAACGTGCCAAGCGCGCCCTGCCCATCCCCCTAACGATCATTCTCCCCATCCCTTCTCTCTTCCTCTCTCTTTCTCTTCCTCTCTCTCTCTCTCTCTCTCTCTCTCTCTCTCTCTATTTCTCTCTCTCTCTCTTTCTCTCTCTCTCCCTTCGACAGGCCACCCCGCCGTCGTCGCCGCGTCGCGACGATCCCGGCCGCTACACAGTAGGCTCTTCGTTTTTTCCCTTCTCCCCACCGTCCGGAGAGTACGTTCTTCCAAGCCGTGTACTTCCCGGTGCGGCGACGATTTTCTCGATCTCAACACACAGCATCTCGTCGCATTTACCTTAGACTTAACTAACCACGACGACGGCGGCGACGGTGGTGGCAACGTAACGCGACGACTACACGACGACGACGACGACGACGACGAAGACGACGAAGACGAAGACGAAGACGAAGACGATGACGAAGACGATGACGACGACAACGACGATGATAACGATAAAGTAAAGATTATCTTTCGCGACGAGAAGGAGTAGAGCACCGTTCTAGGACAGCGTGCTAACTCGCGTTTCTTCGCTTCGACTTACGTCCTTTTCATCCGTCTCGCCGGGAGGAGAATTCCCCGAGAAAAGTGCTCGACCAACGAGAGACGACGAGGAAACATGGGGAAAGGAACGTCGTTGCTGTGAGTAAATATCTCTCGACTAACTCGACGCCGAGTCTCGTGGTTGAGTCGATTGACGCCGACAGCTCGTGTTGACCGCGCCTGAAAACTTATTGTCGATCATCTTTTCGTTATCCGTCGAGTCTCCTTTTCTCGTCCTCACCCTCCCCTCCCCCGCCCCTCCCCCCAACCCCACCACCCGCCGTTCTAATCCTTACGCGAATCTATTCACGATTTCATTTATATTTTAGGTATATGATTGACGGTTTGCAATGAATTTCCCGCCGTTCGGAGGCCACTTTCCCGGCACTATACCGAGTATCCATCAGTTCGCGACCGACGGCTCCGGTGGTGCAGGCGCGCGTTACGCTAATCATTTTCCCAACCAGCCTCCGATCGGAGTGCCGGTTATGGGAAAGTACCGTCCTGAGACCAACGGCGTACAAACTCCTCAATCTCAAGTGATGATGAACAACAAGGCTAATTATCCAAACAGCAACGTCCACCACTACCCCAATGTGCCATATTCTCAAGCTCAACCGGTGCAACAGAGACCCTCCAATTCTCCTGGAATGCAAGAGAAACGTTCGTATCATCAGGTAACATCTTTCATCTTTCTCTTCGCCCCCTTGTTAGACTCTGAATATCTACAGACGTACTCAGACGGTCTTCAGAGCTCTAATAATCCATCGCCGATCCCAATTTTTAGCAAGCCACCGAGACTATAAATCAACAGGACGTTTGCAATCTCCTACAGGATAAGGACAAAAGCAAGGATAAGAAGACGGACGAGCAGCGTAACGGGGACACTGCGACCAATGGTGGACAGCAGGACTATACGATGCATCAACATCATCAACAGCATGCCCACACCCAAACGCCTGCCACGATGCCTGCAACCTGGCAGTCCTTGGCAACGCCTGGCTCCACCGTAGCCGATTACCTTAGTCATTTGCCAGCTAGTACTTTGCCGCTTAGCTTACATCATTTTCTCAAGTACTCTGCGGAAAGTATAAAGAAGGAATCAGAAATGGCGCAAACAACATCCGTAGCTGTAGCTACCACAACTACGCCTAATATCATGATGTCGCCAAATAACAAGAAAAAGAAGAAGAAGAAGCCACCAAAGGAAAAGAAACCACGCCCAAAACCAGGAGAAATTCGATTGACTACAGCTTTAGACGGCTCTACGCTTTACTGCTGTCCCGAGTGTCATATGGCATATCCCGAACGAGAATTACTGGAGCAACATCTGTTGGGTCATACCATGGAACGAAGATTTGTCTGTGACATTTGTGGAGCGGGTTTGAAAAGGAAAGATCATTTGACACGCCACAAGCAAAGTCATAATCCTGAAAGACCTTATGTCTGCACTGTGTGCCTAAAAGCTTTCAAGAGAAAAGAACAATTGACGTTGCACTTCGTAATACATTCTGGCGAGAAACGTCACGTGTGTACAGAATGTGGTAAAGGCTTTTATAGAAAAGATCATTTGCGAAAGCATACTAGGAGTCATATTGCTAGGAGAGTGAAAGCCGAATTAAGTCAGAATGCTGGTAAGATACTACTTCGACCGACATCAGATCTCAACAAATTTTATAATGTATTTTAATCTCTGTACACGCAAAGACTGTGTTACTCCGGTTTTGTTCGGCTGATAGAATGATTCATGTTTTATTTTAGGTACTCAACAGAATCAACAGCAGAACAATGTATCCAGTATGCAAACGACGACCGTGTCAGCATCGTCCGTTCTTCCAGGCGGGCATCCAGGTCCTCTCCTATCCTGAGCCCCGCCACCAGGGAACTTCCAAGTTCCCCATCCAAACAACATTCTTCATACTCATACTTCGCATCATACATTGCATCATCATCACTTGGCCGCAGTCAATGTGGCGCACCAATCGAACGTTACTCCGCTTGCTACACCCAGCCATTATCAGACGCACGAGCTCGGCTTTCTAGGACACGTAAAAGATTTCTGAGAGCAGGGGAAGACCTCGACTAAGAGGTAACATTATGACGCTACACGATTGTCTCCGCGTACAGAGTTTCAGCGATTTCACGTGGCTCGGACATAGTGAGTTTTCTACATACATTTCATTTAAAAGTGATTCAAACGATGTTCTGCTTCTTGCATCCTTCTTATAAACGACGATGAATTCATTCGTTCATGCGAATGCTATTTAACGTACGAATTCTCGCATCCACGATTATACTTGGGTGCAAAACGATTCGCAGGATGTCCGGAATCCGTTCAACATTTTCTCTTTAGATCATATTTTATAGCATGAATAAATGTGATATACGAGCAAGGATCGAGAACAGACACGTTCACACTATAGTATGGGTTGAAGTGCATATAAACTATAATTTCAGTAAGAGAACTTAGATTAGGAGCCTGATTTAAGAGTCTTGCCATACTGTATGTATGAAAAACAAAACATATTTTTGTGAAAGCTTGGTGTTAATATATGAAAACTAAGCTAGTTAGCGGGGGAAGAGAGAAATACAATGAATTATATTTTTTTTCTTCATAACTGTGCTGGATCGAAATGCTGTATTTGCGAGTGTATCTATCAGATTTTCATAATTATCTGATTCGGTTGGATAGTGCAAAAACAGTTATCATATTAAAGAATCTTTTAGAATTGTAAGGGCAATATAGATGCAAAAACATTCGTCCCAACTTCTATTCGATTGTATGTCTTTCAGTTGGAATTAATATCATAAGTATTTGATATTTTCTCAATATTTTATATTTCAACATATTGAGTATATTTCCAAAATTTATTATATACATAATGCTTAGTAATATACTTTAACTAAATTTATCTTAAATGAAAATTTTTTAATTTGTAATATAGAATTTATTACAAAAGAAAAAATATATTAAGAATTATTATTATGTATGGCAATATTCTGTGCACGGTAAAAGTTATACTTCTTTTGTTTTCTTTGATTTTGCATACAAAGTTGACAGTATTTTATATTTTACGATAGTTCCAAAATTGTGCTTGTATGTATACTTTTATACATAAGTGCGTAAATATTTATATGAATATATATATATATATATTTTACGATTCATCAAGATCGTACTAAAATCCTTTGTAAACAAACTCTTATTGAGTTTGTTTCGTTTTTATATGATTTTTACATTGTTTTTATAGATATTTTTCGTTAGATCTGTTTAATCTTCGTTGAGTACTGATTACATTCGTAAGCTCTGTCCTTAAAGGTACAGTATATATTTAGGTTTTTTGTTTTTTCTTTTTATATGTGTATACAGTACATTATGTTCAAATAAGTGCAGTTGATAAACTGTTTAATTTATATATTGAGCCTTTTGTAAAGATAACCCTCGTGGACTGTGATCATTTTGGATAGAGATTTCTTGCTCTCTAGTTATCCAAATGAACTTGCGTTATCAATTATCTAATTTTTTTTTTTCTAGACTTATTAATTGTGCCATTTTTTTTAAATCCTCCTTGCCGTTTTCTCTTGCCATATCAATAACTGTTCGGTTACGATCGCTCACACTATCGTACATTTATGTTTGTCGTCAAATATCTTGTACGTGTTTAAACATTAATTCAACGTCAATATGATGGAAGATAGTGTTGAATATGTTTAGGTACTGTATAAATGTAACGTATATGCCTGGTTAGGAATGTGATGCGAATTTTTCAAATGGAAAAAAGATTGGAAAGTTTCAGATATGTAGAATGCCAATTGTAGAATGTATCTTTACACGAGAGTTTTAAACTTTTCATTTGAAGTAGGCGAATTAAATTTTTAGTCGAGGAGAAGACTATGAGAAAGAGGATTTCTAAACCAATGATAATTTTTAACGTAACGTTGAAACTAATGATGTGATGCTATCCGCTGTATACATTATAACAAACTTTTTTGAAATATTGCATCTTTATTGTATAATACTTTCATATTTAAAGATTACATGTTTAATACAACACAACGATGATTAACTATTAAACTAAATACATCCGTTTAAAGAACTATTTAATCGATATAAACAATAGTCCAGTAGTTTCTGACATAATCTCTCAAGCAATTAATTTAGTTATATTTTGTTCGATAAATAATATTTTCTTTAGACAAGCAATGTACAATTGAGAGAAAATCCAAGAAAGTTATAAAATTATCTTATGGTTGATCCTCGTTGTTGACTCTCCGCATCATGTTTCTAGCGTGATACGTTTTAGCAAGTAACACGAAAATTCAGGTTTCGTCAGACCTCAAGTATATTGATATAATAAGAATATGACATACATAGTATATACTAAAAGTTGTATATATCTATATATTTATATTTATATATATATAGATATATATATAGATATATAAATATTATATTATAAAAATATAAGAGAATGAGCTGTATTAAAATACTCCACCGCCACGTACTTGTAATCGTAAACAACAACAACAAAAAAAACAGAGAGTACACCCTAGACGGTACATTTAGTAAGTAAGTTTGTATACAAGACAACAAAAATACGACGTAAATTGAGAAAGAAAAAATTAGTGCGCGTGCGAAAGCGAGAAAAAATGAAAGAAAGAAAGAGAGATAGAGAGAGAGAGAGAGAGAGAGAGAGAATGAAAGTGAGAGCAAGAAAGGATGAGAGAAAGAGAGAAAGAAAGATCGAAGAAAAAATAGCGAAAGATAGTCTCCTAAAACAGAGTAAGCCAAATATGGAGCTACTGAAGAAAAAACTCGCAACGTCGATATTGTGTGTGTGTGGTTATATTGGGAGTTTAGAAAGAGAGAGAGAGAGAGAGAAAGAGAGAAAGCGATAGAGAACAAAAATTCTCATACGTATTATTGATCTAACTATGCGAAGAGAAAGTAATTAATAAAATAAAGCATTATGATTTATACAACGGAGATGAGAGACGAGAGGCAAGTTTTCCAAAAATCGTATATCCTTACAGAGATAATGTGAGATGTGACGTCACAAAATGGTGGTCTATTCAAAAATTATGAGTAAAAAAGGTTCTCGTATTCGACGGATTTTTTGTACTTTTTAATGAAAAAAGAAAATAATAATAATAATAATAATAAAACACGAAAGAAATTATCCGTCTCTTGGAGTAAATAAAAGTTGGTGTTCCTAAGAAAAAAAAGGAAAGAAAACGAAAAGAAAGAACGATATTTGAAATAGTTCTCTCTTTCTCTTCTCTCTCACTCTCTCTCTCTCCTTCCTTCCTTTTCTCTCTCTCTCTCTCTCTCTCTCTCTCTCTTCCTTTTTCTCTCTTTTATTCTCTCTTTTTCTCTCAAAATAAAAGGAAAAACAATTCTCCAGTGCCTTCGCATAGCGCTGGAATTTTTTCGTATCTTCTAACTTATTCGATGAGTGAAATTACAGAAATGGCGTTGTGCGTGACTCTTTTTGGAACACCGCGTATATGTACTTGCTATTTCCTCCATCTTCTTTTTCGCGTATAAGATCTTCGCATGGTAAAGTTCATGTACGCGAAAGAAAGAGGGAGAGAAAGAGAGAGAAAGAAAGAAAGAGACAGAAATAACGACGAAAAGTAAGGTTAAATATTTTTGGTAACGAAAATGATACAAATCATCGAAAACGACGACGATGATAATGATGATGATAATGATAATGATGACGATGATGATGATGATGATAATGATGATGATAATTATGATGATGATAATAATGATGATTATTATGATGATGACGATGATGATGATAATGATCGTCGCACCTTGTTATTGACAAATTCGTACAAGTACCGATGAAAGATACGGTAGAGAAAGAAAGAAGATATTGACATATTGACATCCATGTTTCTTTGTTTTTTTAATTTTTTAGTTTTTCTTTTGAACACTTTTGAACACGTCCAACGTGTTTTAAAAGGCTTTTATTTTTTTATTTCAAAACGCGTTTAGAAATCGTGTACTTAATTATTCGTGCGACTCAAAACGCAAAATAGTGTATTTTTACATTACGCTATTTGAATATTTCTCTACACATACGTACATACATACATACATACATACATAATACATACATAATACATACATACATACATACATACATACATACATACATACATACATACATACATACATACATATATATATCATATACTTAAATCGATAAGTACGTGATGTACTTAATTCGATCGCTTCGAGTTAAATAATTAGACATATTTTTCGTTCATGCGTTATTTTTTGTCAGCATTTGTTTTTTTTTTTTTTTTTACATAGTGACGTTTTTAGCGGGAAATTTAAAGATGAGAAGTAGAGGAAGGAGGAGGAACGCATTAATATTGACTTGTCGAATCGAGTAATGAAAGTAAACGTTTGATAGATCGTCAAATTTTATTGGTTAGTTTAGTTGAAAAGATCGTCGTAATAAAAAGAAGAAAAAAAGATGAAAGAAAATAAAAAGATATATGATTTTATAATCTTCTAACTCGATGATGATCAAGTTATCAAAAGATCAAATAGATGTGAAAAAAGAAATATAGGTCACGAAAGGAAGGATTTATGTTTATATACATATGCTTTTTACTCTGGCTCGTTCGGTCGTACATAAACATTAATAATGTAACAGCGTGTCGATTAGAGGTTAGCGTCTTCATATATTTTTTAACGACAGAAGCGTTATCTCTCGTGATCAAATAAAAAAAAAAAAAAAGGAAAAAAAAGAAAAAACAAGAAAGAAAAAAGATAAAGACAAGGACGTTCGTCGTTTTTCCATTACGTGAGCATCGTTCGTTATGCTCCACACGCATAAGTAGTTGTCGCAAAGTTAACTTTTTCCCGTATACCTGAGTATCCTGGATTTTTCTAGGTTTTCCAGGCAAGACGCACTTTCGCCATTTACTGTTAGGAAGTGAACTCTAAGCAGCTTATTTTATTATACCGCATTCATACACATTATTATACGCTGTGGATATGTATGTGTAAAATAATATACTGTTCAAAACAATTAGAGGATTATTATTGTGAACTGGTTTTATCAGTACCGATCAAGTGAACGGAAGGGAACAAAAAAAAAAAGCTTCCCATAAAACTGTAAATTGGTTTTCTTTTTCATCATTTTGTTATAACGCATTTACTATCCTTTGTTTCTAAAAAAAAAAAAAAAAAGAAATAATAATAATTCTAAGTAATTCTCGAAATTATCTGCGACGTGGAAATATGTACAATATGCAATCCTCTAATTGTTCTAAACACTTTAAACAAAAGATGAAAACCGTAGGCTCTGAATCCGTAGGATTAGGGTTTCCAGGCAATAATCTATTAAATATATGTATGTCATCCATTGTACGAGCGAAAATAATTTTCGATCAATGGTGACATATTCATGCCTATAACTATTATTACGGGAAAGAGTTAAAAATAATATTTTCGATTATCGAAACAGACCTTTATGTAATAGCCGCTCTCTCGAGGGACAGAGAAGAAAAAATTCTTACTTACTTACGCTAAAAAAAAAAAAGAAAGAAAGAAAGAATAATAAATGCACACACACACACACACACGAACATACACACATATATACACATACACACTTCATGTTGTAAATCAAATAGAATTTTTCCGAAGGATGAGTGTAACGGATGAGAACAATATTTTTCTACGCAACGTCGAAACTCTTAATCGTACTAAATCGATCGATAGAGCCAAAAGTGAACTCGATTGAAAGCCTTCGTACAAGAAACGCGTGATCTTCGAACGGGTCAAACTAAAACGGGTTTGCAACAAAAGAAAAAACCGATAGGAATGTGGCCTAAAGAATTATTATTATTATTACATTATTATTATTATTATTATTATTATTATTACATTATTCCATTAGAAGCTTCAAATTTAGAGTCCTGAATATTGAGAAATAATTTTTTGCAGTTTCTTTTTCTCGTCGTTTCATTTCTTTTTTTTTTTTCCTTCATATTTCTTTTTTCCACATGTTTTGTTTTTCGCTATATTTGTTTACAACTAATCACATTCCTATCGATTGAAGACGTTTTTTTTTTTGTGCAAACCAAGCCTTGTTCTTTCCACGTTCGTCAGCGAAGAACAGAATGTTTTAGTTTGCTCGGCTTGTCGTCCACTTGGCGTGCATGCGTGCTTGCGTGCGTGCGTGCGTGCGTGCGTGTACTACACAAAATACGTTTTAATGCGTGCGATTCTATAAGCGATTTTTTTCGCAAAGGACCGAACGTCGTCGTCGTCAGCGCGCGAACGAGTGAGATACGATCGAAGGGAAATGTGGAAATGCTACATATATAAAAAAAATTCCTCGACATAGTACAAAGCATTTAAAAGCTCAATTATATATATTTTTTTTTCCCCGAATAGTCTAGACGAGAGAGTCATTTGAAGATTTTACAAATTGTTTAGTGGGCCGTTTCGAAAAGCTTACCATGTGACCATGAAGAAGAAGAAACTTTTATAATTCCCGTCAGAAAAAGAAAGTTCGTAACGCGAAGTATTTTTCAATATATTTCTTAATTTTTCTGTTTTCTCTCTCTCTCTCTCTCTCTCTATTTCTATCTCTATCTCTTAATCTCTCTTTCTCTCTTTTTCTCAATCTCTCCAAGAGACGAGAATATAATACCCGATATTATTCTTGATACTACAAATAAAATGTAAAATTTATATCGAAATCATTTAATTAGAATTACGCGTACTTCGTGGACACCCGGTAAGCATTAATTCGAGAAGAAGGACACTTCGTAATCAGCCCATCAAAGACAACATTTTTTGTTCGGACGTATCCTGATATTGTTCAGTTTTCTTTTTTTTTTTTTTTTTTTTTTTAAATATTTTATATTACTTTTTTCTTACCTTCCTTACCCCCTCAACCCACAAAATCCGTTCCCACAAAGTTGAACATTTGTACCGCAGTCTTCCAGGGTACAAAACATGCAGTTCTTTCGTCGTCGTGTATAAATCAAAAGAAATACATACGAAGATTTCGGAAGGAAAAGGGGAAGAAAGAATGAGAGTGAGAGAGAGAGAGAGAGAGAGAGAGAGAGAGAGAGAGAGAGAGAGAGAGAGAGAGGATGTATATGTGATGAGTGCGTGAGATAGAAAGGGATAGAAAGAGTGTGAAAAGGAGAAAAGGTTAAAAGGATGAAGAGGAAGGAGAAGAGAGAAAAAAAATTGTGTATAACTAGGCGATCCCTCTGATGATCTCAGCGTTTTATTTTTGTATAGAGTGCATAAAACGTGTAACTTTCAGGAACGCATAAGAGGGAAAAAACGGATAATTAGAATGAAAAGGGGCAAGACTTATATAATAAGGAAAAAAAAGCGATTAGAAAGATGTAGGTATATAGCAACATACAGACGAATTTAGGCTGCGAAGAGAGATGGAAGTTTAAAGTTTGTGAACATTTTTCAGATATTTCCCAGTGCTGCTTTATGTAATACCCTACATAATACATATACATATATAAAAATTGTAAAAAAATGCTGGAAAAAGTGCAAACGTCGTTGAAGTTTTATTTTAACCGATCATCCTCGTTTGCTTCCTTCTTCTTAGTCCGTTCGATAAATTATATATATATATATATAAATTATAATAAAAAATTAATTGCTCACGCGGATTAGATAAATCTATAGAATTTATATAATAATGATTTATTTAATCATATTGCTACAACATAACATAACGTTTCCTTTCCATTTTTATTTCTTTTCTTTCATCTTGCCTGGTTTACACAATCATCTTCGTTTACTTTTAAATTATAATACAACAAAACCGATGGACAGTCAATTATTCTCCATAAATATAAATAATATACAAGAATGATACAACAAAATATTATTAATAGTAATAATAATAATAATAATAATAATAATAATAATAATAATAATAATAATAATAATAATAATAAAATTAAACTTATAATGGTACTAAAAATGACTGTGAAGCAGTGATAACGGTAGCGGAAATAGTGGCAATAGGGATTGTAACAATAATAATAATCATATTATGATAAAATAACGATATAATAAGGTATACATATGTACGCTCGTTTATTAACGTGCGTATATGTATACGTGAGTCAGTGTATGCTTGTTAATACATGAACAGTGTAAATGTAAAATACCAACTATTAATTAATTACCTAATAATATTACATTCACTCTTTCTCTCTCTCTCTCTCTCTCTCTCTCTCTCTCTTTTATGGTTATCAACATATGCACGTAATAACAGTCACGCTTGTAGGCAAATTGTCATAAAATATTAATATCGAATTTTACTCCGTTTCTCAAAAGGTTTATAAATGTTCGTCTTATTTATTATAAGAAGGGTAGAGGTATAATAACCTTTGTCATAGTAACTCTTAGCTAACAACATTTAGCACATCATTTAAACAGTAACGAAAAACATATTTTTAATGATAAATAACAGTCACTGCTTTCCATAATATTTAGCAGAAGCAGAATAATCTGAATTACGTTAATTTGACTTAGACGACTGATTTTAGAATCAGTAATCGCAAGCAAAGTAATATTTATAATAAAAAATATCAAACGTTTATCGATTTAGAAAACTTTTAGATAGCACAAACGATTGAATATTCGAAACTTATTATTAAAAGAATAAAAGTTATTGAAAATGTTTCATTTGCTCATATTGATATACGTTAATAGGCAATAACGTAGAACTGCTCGATAAATTGTGATTGCAATCTTTTGCGACATTAATCACAATTTATAAATATTTTATTAAAATTCTAGTAAAGTTCAACCCTGAAAAATTCGTTTTCCTAAATTACAAAAAAGATTTCTGCTCGTGATTCACGTAAAAACATGCGAAGAGTTTACAGCTAAGTACGCAAAATGGAAAACGGAGGTGGCCCAGCTTGCCTCATCATCATGGCAAAACTACTCAGTCCTTCTTCGTTAGTACTTTGACCATTTTGGTTATTTTGTGAGCTATTTAAAATTTTATTTCTACTACTGTTATGACTCTGTAAATGCTTTTTCAAATGGTCTTTTCTGTAGAAGCCTTTGCCACACTCTGTGCAAATTTGATTTTTGCTGCCCGAATGGATAATCATGTGGCGTGCAAGATGCTCGTTACGTTTGAACGCTTTACAGCACATATTGCATTGATAAGGTCTATCTTTATTATGGCCTTGTTTGTGTCGATCAAGATGTTCCTTTCGCTTCAAGCTTGCACCACAGATATCACAGATATGAGGCCGCTGCCGGTGATCCTCTAGATGTTCATGCAATGTTTCACGATCTTCAAATCTATATGCACATTCTGGACAGTGATACACCAGCATACCTTTGATAAAATTGTAAATAACACAATGATAACCTTACTGATGAACATAAAATGTTTTATGTCTTAAAGATATTTCTTTATTAAACATTTAACAATTAATAAAAAATTAAAACATTTGATAATACTCACCATTGATGTGCTGCGGTTCTACTTCAAATTCAAGCTTTGGCCGAACTTCTTGACAATTGTGTGAAGAATTATTGCTATTATCCTCATATTTTGTTACATATGGTAAACCTAACGTATTGGAACAACGCGCTAAATATTCAGAAGTAAGTCTGAAATCTATTTGCAAAGGATCTGTCATTGTAGCCGCATCTACTTTTTGAATCGTTTGTGTGCTTGAAGATTGATGCGAAATTTGAGGACACGTCTCCTTATTTCCACAATTATTTTCATTTCTATTTTCATCCGTTTGTTGCACATGCTGCGGCGGATGTGTAGGATATGTGTATCCTGTCATATTTGGTTGCGGATGGTCGTGTATTTCAGATGGATATTTCACATTATGTGGATTATAAGCCATGTTTCAAAAAATGACACTAATATAACCACCCTCTAACATTTGTGCCTATAAAATTTCACATGATATTAATGAATATAAATATTTTAAAACAGAGAGAAATTGTGGATGTGACTTAAATGTTTACCTTCTAATAGTGCTTTTTACAACACTGGCACATTGTGGATTGTTATTTCTTCATATTAACTCAAATTATTATTACTACATTATCAACTAATTTAAACGTCTATAATTCACGCAAAAAGCTTCCAAGAACTCATTTAATACAGACATGACGTCTGTTAAAAAACATTAATATTTTTTCACAGGTTTCCGCTTGTACATTGATTTCCTTCTATCAGTATCATTGAATAAGAGTCTGCAAGACAAATCATATTTCTTATATTACTTTATCCTATATTTTATTTTCCTATGATCTAATCCTTTCTCAAAGAGAATAATTACAAGATTATTTAAAAAAATTACAAATATGAGTGTATTGGAAACATATATGCACATAGAAAGAAAAATATTGTATTAGTTCGACAGAATGACACAGCACCTGTCATGATTCTTTCAACGTAAGTAATATCGTCGTTGAAATTATGTCGAGAGAAGACAATTTTCTTACCTTATAAAAATTTTATATACAAATTAATGAACGATTAATGTATCCTACGATCTATAGAAAATATTTTTGATTTTAATTTAAGACGATTGTGAAAGCAAACGATATATTTTTCTCGTAACGTTTCGTTAACGCGTTACCACGGTAAGGAACGAAAAAATCTGATTGACCAGGTCAGGACAGGTGTTACTCTCCGTCCCTTTCTCTCTTTCTCGCTCGCGCTCTCTCTCTTTCTCTCTCTCTCTCTCTCACTACCCCCCTCCACTTCATCCTTTTTCATATTCTTTCTCTTTCTTTCTTTACTTCTAATTCCTATCTATAAGAGAACGAAGGGTCGAAAGTTTTCTGTCGACGAATCTTCAAAAATGTTTAACGATACGCTTACACGACGATTGTACGATATCGTCCTATTGAACACACTTACCATTAAATGGTGTCGTTCACGTAGAAAACAGTATACTCTGGCTGCTATTTGTTTGTATCCAGCCCGGCCATCTTTACGTATCAGCTGCTTTGCGATCTGTTCGTACCCTCTCTCTTTCTCTCTCTCTCTCTCTCTCTCTCTCTCTCTCTCACTCCCTCTCTCTCTTTCTCTCTTTGTCTCTCTATTCGCGTTTGTAGATTTACCTGTTCATCCTTACAGAAGAGACTCGATAAATCTTGTAATATATATTACCTGTAATACGATGTATCAACTATCGATTTATACGTGAAATGTAATATTCACGTTAATTTGTTTAGATTTAGAAACGTTCGTAAATAATCATATATAACGCGTCGACAGAAAACGAAAGAATTTGATCGTATTCAAAACCGGCGGCAATGGTGGCGGCTATAGTGGCGACGCCAACGGGGAACATTTGACTGAACCAATACCGTGCCTTTCTCAAGACACCGCTATGGTGGCATAGCGATTTTTGATAAGCTTATTAAAAGAATCTTTAAAGTCCTTCATTTCTGACAATTAAATTGTTATTACGATTGATTTATTATTAGGAAATGAGTATTATTATTATTTGTTCGTCAAGGAAATTTGATGTTAATTTCGCGTATAATTATAACATTTGATTTATCGATAACAAATTCTTTAAGGCTGTTCATCACCTTTCACTCGTAGTTATGTGACTTTAGCGACAGGTATGGACAAAATATGAAGTACAAGCTCAATAGGGAAACATTGTTTTCACTATGCGCCTATTGCATCGGTATATAAGTTTGTATAGGTTATATCCCTATGATGCGTAATTAGTGAGTTAGTTAGCGAGAGAAATTTTTGTAATAAAAATATATATATGTAATAAAAATAATAGCGCATCTGATAAAAATGAGAAAAAAACTGTTAGATTATGTTTCTTTGAAGATAGATTAATTAAAAATTGCTCATTAGTCGTACAAACTTTTTAGTTTTTGTTTCTAGGTAAATTTATATAGATAGCTTAAATGCATTTAAGCAGCCATTGACTCGATATTATTTGTGATGGAATGCGCAGCATATAAAATATAACATACATCACACCGAAAATAATATCCATTTCTCGTCAGATGGAGGTTAATGCGTATGAAAATTCACGGTCTAACGGGTAACTCTTTTCTTTCATACTATTGTTGCTATTATTATTTCAAAATCAAAACGAAATCTAAATCTTTGATAACGGAGAAAAGAAATTTATTTATTTATTTTTTTTTTTATATTATCAATAAGAGTAACAAAGAAATTACAATTTTCAAATACGTTTCTTTAAGAAATTATTTTAAGATTCTACTATATCTAATCCGTTTATCCATCGAGATATAATCAGTAATGTAAAAAGTAAATATTTTAATATTTAGTTAGAATTAGGAAGAAAAGATTTTGAAAACGCATTGAAATATTCGCCATTCGTCCGATAGTAGTTGCGTTATGTAATCCAGATTATGGATTTTGATAAATCGCAATTGCAAGTAGTACCAACCCAGATCCCAGATCTCAACACATAGAGGTTACTGCTTCTGGAGACCCAAGGCTTATTTTAAAATCCGAGTTTCAAGATGAAATAGACTTAGCGAGAATTCAGGTCCTAATGCTAACTGAAGGAGAGTTAGTTTCCGTTTACGAATAACAGGATCGTTGTAACATCGGAAGCTTTAATTACTATTATGAGCACGATCGTTCTTCTTTTCGAATATATAAATAATATCCGAGAATAAAAAGAAGTCCTTGGTAGGACTATCAATCTCTCTATACTATTCGTATGGAAGCAGAGAAAACGTTTTTTCTTTTATATAGCAAGGAAAGATTCCATAATCTCCCTTGTAAAAATCTCACGATGATAAACCGAGTCCCTTGACGATATATCGAAACCTCGAATCTCGTCGACCTCCACCGCAGATGAATTCATCCCTCGAAGATCTAGCTTAGAAAAAAAAAAGAAAAAGAATTCGCAATATACGTGAGAATAATGGAATTGAAAACAAGAGGTGGATATCTCGAACATTGCTTTACTCTTTAGCAAAATCAAAATACTCGAATCGAGCTCAATTTTTCTCTAATATAAGAAAGAAACCTATCCAAGACTCCTTCAAGGGACCCACACTTATGGGCCCCGTCCGAGAGAAAGTAGAGTAATTAAACTAGTATCGCTTTATGGTTATATAGTTATGTTTTTCGATAAAAAGAAATATCTATTTATTTATTGCACAAAATATGAAAGACCGTCCTTATCAAACATGACCGGTCGTGCTTTCGCTATTTGATTCGAGGTTCAACCTTGGAATCAACGTGACTACTCACGCGAGCTACTATTCTTGATTTGTCTATAGTATCTACAAATATCTAAAAGTTGGCTACGTGTGCTATTGCAGATTCAGATGAAACTCTAAAGCAGAAAAATAGAAAAAAAAATAATTAGTATCATTGTTATAATAAGAGGCAGAAATATTGAAAAAAATGTTTGATATGAAATTTTACTTACTTTAAGACCATTGTTGTTGTATAACGAGCATCCTGTATCAATATGAACGTACAATAAATGAATTCATAAATTTTTTAAGCTTCCACGTATGGAAGAAGTGAATTTCGATGTTTATTCATCGGAGTACAAAGGGAAACTAAACCGATAACTATCCAAGTTCGCAAAAAGAGAGCAATATTTTTGAAAATAAAGTTTTTTCGAAAGTTCCGAAAAGTCATGTCCTCGTTTAAACCTTCGTCTTTAAAATGACATTGTTCATCAAAATCGATCGTCTTAAGAATATTACGGATTGGTATTAATATAGTGAATATATGCGTGGAACGATTTTTGCGTGAATGTAATTGAATCAATAATATTGATTGTTATATAAAAAATAATTTATTTAAATAGTATTTCTTTAAAAATTATTAATTATTAGTGCAGTACGATATGTATTTGATGTTATTACATATTCCATTTTTGTACATACATCAATGGATTACAATTAGCAAAGTATTTATTAATATTATCAACCTGTTTTTGTCATTACTTCGTGATTGAAAATTATTTGTTTGTTCAGAAATTCAGAAGTATAAAAATAGAATGGCATAATTATAAACAAACATTTGCATTTCAGATGTGTCGAATTTTAAAAGTCATCGTATTTATCGAACTAAGTCGAACATTAGCATTGCTAGTACTTCTAATGAATTGTCGGTAATACAGAACGTGATATGGAAATGGTAACGAGAAGGTTTGAAATTTAGTTCGTTTTCCTATTAATCGATGGCACTAAAATAACGCATTTTTTTTTTTTTATAGTTGGTAAGTCGATTACCATACTTTTCCATTATCGTAACGCGTTTTTCATTAAATTCTAAAAACAATTACAACATTCAAATTGTAAGATGGTAATATGTAAATATTCCTCAAGCTAATAGTTGATCATAAGTCATGTTTCTATTTATTTCTTTTTAATTATATTTTATTAAATCTCTCTTTCGAATGGTATAAAAAAGGTATCGTTAGCTATCTGTCAAGTCTTAACAACGTAACGTTTCTAAAAATGCATTCTGCAAAAACATCTCTTCTAGACAGCTCAACAATGATTCATTGTCGTTAATCGTAAAATGCGTTCGATGATACTCTTATGATTCATTCATTCTTCCGTTTAATATTCGTCGATTTCTTGATATCGAATGAAAAATATAACAGGGGTCTACTATTGCTACCATAATAACTACAATATTATGTGAGTCATATCGAGTATCGAGGACCCTCTCGGTCATTCAGTTACCGGCCGGAAGCTGTGCGTAAATGTGACAGACGTAAGGCGGCGTTGTTAGGATATCGCCTACGCCATTGTTAATCCAGTTTCACCGGTGAGAAATAACATGTGACTTTAATATAAGCTATTCGCCAAATTAAAACGTTAAGAAATGATTAATTCGTTCGAATAATTAATATATTTTTATTTTTGATAAAGATAAAATGCAAGACGAATTTGTTACGATTTGATACGATGAAAGAGGATTATTTTTATCTTTATCGAGTTATTAGGCAAAGAAGCTTTACGAGTTGACAGAGTTCATGGATATTTGTCAATTCTATTTTCAATTTTTGTTCTTCTTAAATAACTATGTCATGCAGAGGTTCAACGAGGAAGGCAACGTTAGCTCGAAATTACTCGTGGGAGCGTATTAACAGGTTCGTTAACGATCGAACGTCAAACGTGTCTCTCCGATCTATTTTACAGGCGTCGTTATCACGTGACCAAACGCCGGTTTACTACATTCACACAGCGATAAGGAATGACATGATAGAGTGGGGCAGGTAAAATAGAGAGAGAGAGAGAGAGAGAGAGAGCGTTTTAGAGCATTGGAGACGTTCCAAAGTACTGCTTTCGCATATGGAATTGAGGTTGTATTCGTCCGCTTATATTCGCCTTTTAAACCGAGTCTCGCGTGACAGTAAAAGCCTAATCGAAAGCCACTCTTCGCGGCTCAATTTGGTGGCTCGTGAGGAACCCTGACATGCATTCGAATATGGCGAGACACTTAAACGTAGTCTATATTTGGATTAATACGATCGCGCGCGATCGTTCGATTGACCTTCCGAGATTTGTACAAAAAAAGGACATACTTCAATTTTCGAATGAGAATTTCGTTTCGAAAACAAAATTTTATACGAAGGTATCAATTAATCTCTTCTTTACAATTACGATCACTTCCTACTCCTTTTCTGAAAGTGTCTTTCTCTTTTTATCGTAAATCGATTTGTAGACATCTAAGACATCGTCTTTGATCGGTACTCATTCCGTAATCAGTTGATTGTATTCCATCGAAAAACGACTAATACGCCTAAGATTGAGATAAAGCGACGGATACAGGGTGGGGATAGCGATAAGCGTTTGCAGCAAAAAAAGGGAGGGGGAGCCTCGAGGCGATGCACAAAGTGACCATATTTGGTGTTGTTAGATTACGTTCAATACGTGGGCGTGAACGCACCCTCGTTACTCGTAACTGAATCGCTCCAGTTACGTCGTGGTACGCACATTCATGAGACTAATTAATTTTGTTGGAAGAAGCGCGTTAGACGAATAAGAATAAAAGGAGGAGATGGAAGAAGAGGAGAAGAGAAAAAGGGAAAGGGGAAAGAGGAAGAGAGGGAGGTAGGGAGAATACGTCGACGTCTGGAAATCGACCTTTATCGTACAGAGGATACCAACATCCGCAGGATAACGACTCTGGTGTCCCACCACAGGAAGGGGAAGCTTTTCCTTGCGGATACCAACTTTGCCTTATCCTCGATTCAGAAGCTTTTATCGATTTCTGATAAAAAATATGACATTTCCCTGGAATTTCCATGAAATCCTTTTACCTATCTTTTACCTCCTTTTATTTCTTCCGTTTTTCGTCATATGATTTTCATGATTCCATTTCAAAATACATACATATCTATATCAAAAGATTTATCATCAATAATACGTATCCGAAAAGTACGAGCTCTCACGTTGGGAATTTCAAACGTCTTATGCGGAATAACACTTAAATTCTCTCTTTTTTTTGGGATGGGGTGGGGTAGGGTGAGGGTGGGAGTAAAATGGAGGACATTCTCGTATATATTATTACTGCTTCTCGTCGTCAAATATGTCCATGGATATATATATATATATATATATAGTCATTATCATTATATCTGCAAAGTGGTTTCCGAGATTTCTCATGCGTCACTAGGTCAGAATATACTTTCTATCAACGAGCGATGAACCGTTGTCATAGATACGCTCGATGGCAATTTCCGTATCGCATATATATATATATATGTGTGTAATATTCATAAGATGCACTTATTTAGATTGCAAAAATGTATAAATAATAATTATTCGAAAGCTTTCGATAATCTCGAAACTTTGTTTGGGAAGATGAGTATTTCATTAAAATAGACAGTACCGTGAGATCTCAAGTTTAGAAATAATTCCACACGACAAGCGTTACTCGATTTCCATCTTCCATTCTATCTTCGTAAAGTTTTAATTAACAAATTGAAAGGAGAGAGAAGTGCCTAACGTCTGCAGATGCGCGCACGCATCGTATGCGACGCGCACTTCGATCGAGTCTCCACGATGACCTTGATTTCTGAAGCCGTGAAAAGATCCCGTCGTCGTTGAGTCAATTAAACCAAGCCACGAAGTCATTGACTTTGCCGTTTCACGGCCAATTTCTCATCGGCGTCCTATAATACGGTATATGTATATATGTATGTACGTTGTCCCGAAAAATCTTTTAACGATCTCACAGCTTCCTTTACATATATCTTCACAAATGTTAAATTTGATTTACACGACATACTGACTCACTTTTACTTTACGCATTCGGTATATTTGCGCCACGGAAAGAAAGCGATTTCTAACGATCTAGAAATGTCTTCGAAGAAAAAATAAAAAAAAATAAAAAATAGAGAGAGAGAGAGAGAGAGAATTTCAAATAGAACTAAAGAATTTTTATTCAATCAGAATCGTTGTAAAAGAAAAAGAGAATTTAAGAAAGTACATTTACGACGGGCCGATCGTGAAGATTAAAAATATGAATTGCTAACTCGAAAACACCCGAAGTACTATCGTCCAAATTGCAGAGATGGAAATAATCCAAGTAGTAAGATGAAATTATTTTCAGGGAGAGAGTTATGGAGAAGGATCGTATGGCTGAATGAACAACGTTCGATTCTATTTCATCGATTTCTAAAGAATATATTTCGTCCCTGCGGGTCTCATCCGTTGCGTTTAGTATTATAAATAAGCATTCAGTATCCCTAACTAAATTGGACTAACAATGTGTCGTTGTTGAGTTAGGTCGAATCACGTGACCTCCGGCATCGTGCACGCGTGTGCCCACGCGCACGTTGAAACAGAGGAGGGCGCGTTTATGAGAAGATAGAGTTAGAAGGAGACGATATTAGGATAAAGATAGAGGTAGAAAGAGGAGATTGCATCCTGGCTGGGTTTTCGTGTCTCGGTGGCTCCAGCGGCGCCACGGGGGTGTCTCTTTCTCTCTCTGCATGGGGTGAGTCATGGTGTTACCACCTCTCCTCGTGCCTGGGCGTGGTGGCCACCACTGCAGACGTCTCTCATCGATCTCTACAGCCGTGAAACACCATGGGCCGAGTCTCTGCTTTTCGGCTGATTCGCGCACGCTCCTATTCGTTTTACCTCTCTCTCCCTCTTCCCCCAAATTACTCTTGGTTCACTTGACAGAGGATTGGAAACGTATCAAAAAATGTTCAACTCGTCCAGATTTATCTACAAAGCATGTGTGTGTGTATGTATGTGTATGTGTGTGAATGATATTATAGGGAGTAACAATTGCTAGAATTTCTTTTTTTGTAATATTACGATGAATACATTGATTATTTTAACATTTAATTTGAGACTTTTTATACGAAATTTATTGGAGTGATCGAGGAGTCAAAATAAATAATGATATTCGTAGAAGCTGTTGGGAGAATACAATTGTCCATACAGACGTTAACGGATGTTAATACATGCGATTTAAATGAGTCCTATTATTGTATTCTGTCATTGTAATTCTAGAGTTGATCGCTGAGGGACAATAGATAGAGTTCGTGGGATGACGTACGGTTCCACGATAAATCAGGCATCAGGATATGTGTACCTTGGGAAGGAGAGTAGGTCTTCCCTCGAGTAAATTTTCCAGGCCTACTACTATAATTAGCAGATATATCTCCCTCCTGCAAAGAAGGCATATGCCGGGGTTCAGCACAGAGTTCTAACTAACCTCTCTGAAACGAACGCTTGAAAGGCAAACATAGTAATGTTAGAGATAGAACGTGGCCAATATGTAGAGTCGCACGTTCGAGGAAACCTTTTCGGTGGTCGAGGACAGCTGCAGAACTCGGAGGACGTCTAAACGACGACCATATCGTTTCAAATTCGAACGCTCCCCATCTGCAGTTCGTCGTGAGTCATCGGTTGCCAGCCGAACTCACGTAGACTCTCTCGTTTTCTCTCTTGCTCATCCACCCCAAAAGGGAGTTCTCGGCGAGGCTTTCCTCCTATCGAGCGGTGAATCGAATCAGAGAGACTAACTAGACACGTATCGAGTATATTACGTACATCTTAGGAAATTCATTCTGAAGTATTAAACGTCATGACTTAAGCACTGATTGGGTTTTAATAATGTACATTTTGTTGGTATCGTCTGATCAAAACTCGATGCTACTAATTTTGTTTTTATTGCGTCACGATTTTTTGTTACATTATCAATCTATCTTATTAGATGTTATGATGATGACGGTCGATTAAAGCGATGTGACATATACTGAAAATTGATTAAAGGAACAAAAGAATATTCATTGTGTGCTAAGAGAAATAACACTGTATAAAAAATGGCGATCTTTAGATTGATCAAGTATCCAAAAATGTCAACATTTTTTATCAGCATCAGTCTTTATAAAAAGTACGAAGAACATAGTTCTAACTCCAGAACCAAAGTTATTTCTAGCGAAGAAATGTAGGAGTTCACAAAGAATCGAGTTATTCGACTAGATAGTATATATAACGGGGCGACAGGTGTCGCGATGAAAGCAGGTTCTTCTGACCGATTTCCAGGGTCGTATCTTGTCTATAGCGTATGTACTACAGTAAAATATTACTGTCATCAGCATTTTCGTTTTCTCTTTTAAATTATGCGACTACCTGCAGAAACATTCACTCGATAAATTTTCGCCATTCAACGATAGTCTCTTTTTTGAACAAGAGCACATTGAAAGGAGCATATCTTTGTGTATTGAGATATTGTCGTGTAGAACTTATATTTTATATCGAAAAAAAGAAAAAAATGTTCGTACTATGGATATGACATGATACATTTTTTTCTCATTTTTATCATATTTTTTTGTTCGAATGAAACTTATCTACTTAAGGAACGCATACGAGAAAAGAAAAAAAATGTTGTTTCAGACACGAGTTACCTGAAAATCTAGTTACGGCCCTGTCTTCGCTGCTCCTCGAGATCCGTTTCCAGGCTCCCGCGTTCTAGCCCGGAGCAACGTACACGAAGAGTTCCATTCGAACACTAAAAAGTGCAACGTGCTCGATAATCTGTATCTCTTGGTCTTTTGTAAGACAGTTCCTTACATTCACGACAATATAGCGACTAGTAACAATGCAACATTGTCAAAGTTGTTTCTACAGAAGAAAAAGAAAAGGATCGTAGATCTACACGAACTTCTCCTCTTTGAATTCAACTTCATGAGATTTTAACTTGCAAATATGTTTTTAATTACAGCGCACATCATTTCAAACAATGAGAAGAGAAATTGAGCTCCCATTCCTCTTCTTCATTTTATTCTTCATTATCTTCTTTACAAAATGGAACCAATGAAAGGCTTTGAACGCTAACCTCTAAACGAACTTGAACTTGGAAATATGTAGAACGCATGCGGTCGTGCCGTTAGACATGTGGTTTATCCTGCGAGACGTTTTATCATATTAATCTGAGGGTCGTATAAAACCAGCATGAAATTTCAGTTGAGAGAGTCAAATAGTAAATGCATACAAAGGTGTCTTCCTAACAACAGGATTCTTGAGATAGATTTGTGTCGAATGTACAGGTCAAAATGGTGGTCGAGCCTGAGCCCCTATCTTCTGCCACGCATATATGCACAAAGGAAGACAAAGACATTCTTTTCTCTACCATAAAATTCGGTAAGGTTTTAGGATCGTTCCAAAAAAAATATTTCCTTGTTCCATTAGTACAATCGAACCCTTGATGATTTTCCATAAGAATACCATCATCTTTCAAATATATTTATCGCGGTATGGTATATACTAAAACTGAAAGTTACCGTTATAGTCAAACAATTATAATGCCTACTTGCATTTCATGTCATTGGATATCGCATATATCTCCCTGGATCGTTCCAAAGCGTGTGTTCTCATATATCACAGTCGAATCATGCGAATGCTTGTCTCTGCAGGAATTCTCGATTAATACAGTATGATCAGCTTAATCGCGACGGAGCTTCTACTTTCTAGTCCATTTAAGCAGAATTTGCGGATTCTATTGAAACACTAGTTAGTTAACGTAGTTGAGATGATTTATGTTGATAACGTTAGATTCTACGTTTGACACAGAGATTCTCAACTTTTTCAAAGTTAAAACAAGATTTATTCCTATAGATGATATTTTTATTCGACGATACAAATTAATAGCAAATGTTCAAAAATCTTAATCAATTATTGATTCCGATTAGAACTAGTTTAGATTTAAGCCTAAGGGCTCTAAACCTGATCGTGACGACACTGTTGCCCTCGGTATTCCCTTCTACTCTCCCTCCACTTCCTTAACCGCTCATTCTATCCGACGAGTATAACCTACACTCGGTACCACCCATTCATCCGGCAGTTTTTGCCTACCGGTTTAACGAACCTGTACGCTTCGTTCCAGTTCCATTCAGCTCGCTCCTTTTTTTGCGCCCCGGCGACAATTCTCGTCTGCTCGCGAGATCATTGCTGATGAATGGAGGAGAGTAAAACGAGAGGTGAATTCGTCTTCTCAGAAAATTTCCAAATTGCCACGTTCACAATAACCATTGCAATAGATAGCACTAAGTCGCCGGTTTGTTGATCCGATCATTTGTTCATATTTCATAGATAATATTACCAAAAAGAAATCTAAAGAAATTCTTGAATAGACAGTGTATGATGAGACATCATTGGATTATACATACCTAAGAAACGTAATCGATCCTGTCTACCTGTCGAAACGGAAATGGCTATTTATAGACGACGAATGCTTCTTGAATTCTTACGAGTTGCAGGAAAGGACGATCATGAAGACGAAACGTCCGGATGCATCCCCCGAAAGCTTCTTAGATTAAACAGGAAATACATATACATATATACATATACATATGTATATAATATGATAAAGAAAATTTGATCGTTTCTATGTGTGTACTACATTCGGTAAATAATAATCAAAATAATTTCTTTCTGGAGAATCGTCATGCTCTCTCGAACATAGCGATATGGCGGAGAATAGTTCGATAACCGTTAAGCTTGCCGATCATTTCAAGTTGCAAAATATTTTTCTCACTTTTCTCTCTCTTTTGCTAAAACAATCGATAAAAAATATTGGTATCGTGTAAATAGAGTAATACAAAAATGTAGACAAGCTTCTTACGGGGTAATCACGTCGCAAAGAAAAGATAACGCATTTGGATGAAGTATATCCTGGTTGAGAGATACAGTCTTCTCGGTAGTTACAGATAAGACTGAGTTGACTTTACTCAACGAAGGAAACTGGTCGCATTTTCATGTAAGTGAGACGCACTGTCTTCGAGTATAGCTGGCCTACTTTCGTATGTAACGAGAACGCTGCACTTGGCCCGAGACGCGTATTCTCTCGCACGCGCCCGCGCGCTCTCATGAACATATATATACATATAGAAAAATCCGTGATACATTAAGCACATGCTATTCGTGATTATCTTTCAAGTTCGCACGACGTTTAAGGGAAACTTTCACGTTTCTTGCTTAGATACATAACGAATCGCTAATCTGAGTTTTGCGTTGGCGTTGGATTAAATGGATCGGCATCTTAGATCAAAATGAAATCGAACAAATGGAAATAATATCGATCGAATTCATTGACTAATCTTATTGGAGTCGATCGTTAAAAAATATGCGCTGCTAACTCTCAGAATCTTCTCTCAGAATTTTCTCTCAAACTTTTAGAAGTAAATTTTAGTTAACCCTGGGGAAAAGGTAATTGGATTTCTTTTTTTTTTTTTCCAAATTATTTCAACCATGTTTACACCGCAATCCAAGTCAACCTCAACATTTTTACGTAACATCTTTCTCGCGTAACAGGCAGCAGCAAGATAGATTTCCTTAAAGCAAATAAATTACGACGAATTCTGAACGCCGGCCATCGTCCGACCGCAAAACTCGACACTGCTGCGAACGAACGAAGAGTTAGGAAAGATTATTCTTTTTTTTTTTTCTTATCGTATGAACTTAACAGTACGAAGAAGTAAGTACTCCCATGGATAACGTCGAAGAGAAACAATAATTTAACGATAAACGATTGATATAACGATATAATTCATCGAGATTATTATTAATGAATCATTCAGTGTAATAATCGTAGATATTAATTGATAAATATCTTACGAAATAGTATTTTCCTCGGAACGATTATTCATCAACGTCATTACTTTTTAATGCGGTGACACGATCTTTGATTAACATGATTCTAAAATTACCCTTTTTGGTAGTCCTGACGTTCCACGACCGTGTTCCGAATCCTTGACCCTATGCGAACTTACAAAGAGCTGTGCGAGGAAACGGAGTCAAGAACGCGACGAACGTACATACATACTATAGGTACTTACATACATACGTATGATGGGACATGCAACATTTAGCCGGTAACATGCGCGACCGGCACATACATTTTACCGGTTGTCTACCTGTTCTGGATCAGTGTTCGGTGTTGTCTACAAGGTCAAATCTCGAAGAATCCAGCTCGTCGTAACCTCGACGACACAGCGTATCGTGATTATCTCGAGGTCGAACCTTGCAAATTTTTTCTTTTCGTTCTCCATAACTCCTAGTTTCGTTCGACTTTGTCAATGTACGAAATTCAATTCGAAATTCTCATTTTTTTTATCATTGTCGTTTGAAAAAAAGAAAATCAGCTTCAATAAAAAAATGTGTTAACAAGTTCTATGGATAAATTGTTAGTCTCTATGATTATTAAATTACACAATAATAACATCTGATTTCAAAGACAAAATGCTTATCTTATCGCGAGAACTTATCGGTAAGATAAGAAAGTGAATACCGAAAACGATTTCAAGAAAGTCTTCTCATGGTTATGGATCTAATAGCTTCTTTTTTCTAGCTTTCTCTCTTGGAAATAACTATTGTACAGTCATCATTGAAGATCGCGGAATTCGAATTTCTTACCGTCGACTTTTCGTAGAAATTTCCAAGAAGAAGAAATGACGATTTTTCTATGACGCATGAGAAAGACGATGAGAAGCTACGTCTTAATGATCCTACAATAATCCAAGTAAACATAATTTAACATTTTATATTTGGTGAAATCAATGAAACTTTTGAAATAATAATAACAACTCGTATTAATTCTCTATGAGATCATATCTAATTTCGAAATCGCATACTTGAGATTTCTTTCATTTTATCGGCACAAAATTATTACTTATTTCACATCCAGAAAATATAACATTTTTCTAAACATAAGTTATACTTAATATGAAACTAAAATAAAAAAAGACAAAATGAAAAACGTTTGTAAAAAGGAACACGAGTCATTCGACGCAAACGTCATTGCTTTGAATCATCGTTGACTTTGCCTTCGGTTATATTCACAAACATCACGACCGATATACGTATGTATGTACGTATGTACGTATCTACGCGACCGGCCTTATTATCGTCGTTGCCTTTATCGTCAGCTGGCTTGTCACATTACGAGAATGACTACGACAAAGACTCGAACGAGTCGGTGAAGAGATCGAGAAAGAAGAAGCTATGTCGCTTCTCTTTGCGCTCTATCGAAAGAAATACACACACACATGCGCGTATAGAATACTCATACAAAGAATAACTAAATATAGCGATCGCGTTATTTATCGTCGTCACCTCCTCTGGCCGGATTCTTCGCGTGCTACGCGATCGCCATTGAAAACTGTTGTCTCGATCTACGATCTACAAGATCGTACTATGATCTCTCTCTCTCTCTCTTTCTTTCTCTCTCTCTCTCTCTCTCTCTCTGTCTGTCTCTTTCCTTACGTACGAAGTTAGATAACCATTTATAATTTACAGATTTTTAATTATTCATGGAATTTAAACACGTACATTGTATGTCGGATTTATAATTTTTTTCTGATTACGACAATAATATATTATGTTACAAGTGGGTGTATCAAATCGACCTTTAAAAAATTGATAAACAATTATGGCCGTAAGTTTGGGATAATTCTGTGATAGAATAAAAAAATATACGCAGCGGTATTTCGCAGAGTTACATACAATTAGTAGAAGAGAATAAAGAAATTGTACATAGAGCCGGTGTAATATCTGATCACTCTTCCGATACGATTAACAACGAACAGGAGCATGACCATGCAAGTATCCGTTTACCGTAAAAGCCAATTTTCGTTAGAACGGTGAACACGTTGTTAGAGACTGACTGTCCGATCTTTGGCTATTAATTGTTTGAATTTAACGAGGCGTTTATGTGGCTCTTTGAAAATAAGAATATTTACATAGTTGGCTGACCATCGTCACCATCTCGTAAAAAAAAACTTCAGCCAGCACGAGCTTAATTTCGACACTAATTGATACGTTGAATGCAATAATACTAATTAAGAAACTTATATGGCTTAAAAAAAAAAAAAAAAGAAGAAAAATTTTTATGTTAAACTACCAAAGAAACTCTCTTTCGAGATACAATCAGGACCAGCCTTTTTCTCAAAGTTTCATTTCTTCGTCATTTCAATCGTCAGAAAGAACACTTACTTTATAGTCGCGACAAGTTCGTACATAGCATCTAAAAGAAATAGAAGTACAAGTGACAATCGTCTTAGACACAAGTTTCTTGCTAAAAGTCAGTCTTCCATAGATCTTGAAAGATCGGTCGATTTTTTAAGATAGGTTTATGACCTCTACAGTAAAATCCTCAACGATTTCATCGTCTGGACGATATCCCGACGGATTTTCGTCGTCGTCCAACGGGAAAGAGCCTTAAGCGTTCCTCTTCTGGGTGGGTACGTTGAACTTACCGTCGCATTCTGTATTGATTTCGGCCGCGGAGAGGCAGACGTTACCTACGGCACGTATTCGCGAACGGCACGCCCATATCGAAAAGGATTTGTCTCTCTCTCTCTCTCTCTCTCTCTCTCTCTCTCTCTCTCTCTCTCTCTCTCTCTCTCTCTCTCTCTCTCTCTCTCTCTCTTTTACTTGTCTGATTTTTCTGAAGAAAACGAAATGAAATTTTCCATTTTCCATTGTTTTCGTTTCAGTACAAAGAAAATCTAATATCTATTAACACTTTCACCAAATACATACACGGTGACTAACTATAGACAAAAATGATTAACTCGATTTGATCGTTATGCCAACGTTGGCTCACACGATATAAAAGGGGGCCTTACGCAAGGCCCAGAAGACCTTGAACAGGTCCTTATTTGGTCGACAAGGTCGAGGCTACGCGGGCCATTGGGTTTTCAGGTCGAACGCGACAAACTTCTACGTTGTGTCGTCAGTTTCCTTCGATATTGTATACTTGTACATATATAAATACATACGTACATTTATATTTCTTACGATCTATTTGCAAGAGATAGTACAATGAAGATCATACAAAAATTTCCGCCGAGATACGAGAGAGATATCATCTCTCTTCTATAATTTTCGAATCGTCAATATCTCTTCTTTGGAATTTTCTAGATAAACTGAATGTATTTGGCAACCGTTGGACAATCATATTCTTATCGTCTGACTATCATTTTATTCACATTGATTGCATCAAGATATGTCCAATATGGAGACAGGCGAAATTAATGAACGAAATGAAGTCTAGTAGTTATTTCTCTCTTTCTCCCTCTCTCTCTCTCTCTCTCTCTCTCTCTGTCTCTCTCTCTCTCTCTTTCTGTGTCTGTCTATCTATCTATTTCTTTCTCTCTCTGTTTTATTGTCAGACTCCACCTTTCTTTCTCTGTCTCTCCTAACCATCCATCGGTCGATATCCAACAACATTGATCGTCGAGGGCTCGAAGCACGAGGTGGCGAGCCCTTCGCGATCTGACGTTTCTGTCGCCACGTGGTTTCTCGTTCACCGGCTCGGCTATCTTCGTCGTCGGCGCAGACTGCACGGACACCGGCATCGTATCGATTTTCAAGGAGACACTGCACCCGCGAACGCACCGACTCACCAACCTCGTAGGAGGAGAGAGAGAGAGAGAGAGAGAGAGAGAGAGAGAGAGAGAGAGAGAGAGAGAGAGAGAGAGAGAGAGAGAGAGAGAGACGGAGACTCGTACTTACACACATACGAAGAGAATATGAACGTGTGCACTCCTGCCATATCCAAGCCCTACGTGACGTGGCAATAGTCCAGTGCACCCTTGTCCGCGCCCTTGAATCTATTTTTGGCCGATCTTACGTAGAAGAGATACGCGAAGGGAGACATTTACTTGTTGGCCAGGTTCCTAATCTATGAGGAAGTGTTTCTTTTGCTAAATAATTGAAATTTTTATCAAATTTTATATATATGTATACACATATATATATATATATATATATTCATATTATGAAAGAAATTTTAATTATAAAAAAATGCAGAGAACTTGTATGACTTCATATGAAAATGAGCTCAACTCAATTTTGATTGGATAATACTCGTAATTACATTCGATACAACCCAATCAGAATTTAATATAATCTTTACGTCAGAATTTTTATCTTACAGAATCAATTTTCCTAAGGTGTACCAACGTGTTATTGTATTCACGTTTTAAATCTTCTTTATCATTGGTCGATGCTGCAGTACTGCTTGTGAAAGTCCGTCCATTTCTTTTTCGTGAACATTATATGCACGTCGATATAATCCTGTTAGTCCGAATCGCTTCGCTACATAAGCGAACTTGATTGGATAGGACACCGAACGTCAAAAGATCAACTTCGCTCTTACCAGAGAAAAGGACTAGTTACTTATTTAATTTTTTTTTTTTTTTTTTTTTTTTTTTTTCGATGAAGTTAACATAATCTTGACGATGTAGTAAACGTTTACATGAGTAGAATACTTTACTAAGAATTTTCATTTTTGCAGATCACTCGCGAATATAGCATTTTACTATTATTTGAATACACGTACATACATAATATATTTTCGAAAGTTAAATTTTTCGTATTTTAACTTTACCAAATAAAAAGTCTCGTTTTAAAGGACGTAAAAAATATTTTAACATTTATTAAAAATAAAAAAGAACATATTTTAATACGCCGTAACAATATATTACATTTTATCCGTCTTATTTATATTTTTCAATTTAATTTCGTTTAAAAACATAGTCGACAATTTTGAGTAGATAAATTTGAATACATAATTCGTAATATTTTTTAATATAATTATCATCAAATATATTCAATCATCTATATACTACGTTATTAGTTGGATTAATAATAAATATATAGTAATATATTTTTTGATTAATTATCAATATAGATTATAAATAAGATACGATACGATGAATCGTTACATAGAAATTCCTATTACGCGACATTCTCTGAAATGTTTTATTATTAATGATTTCACCAACAGAATAATGCCAAAGAATAAATAAAAGATAAAATATGAAAAACAAAATATAACACAATTCTCACGTACGTATGATTATTAAAACCGAAAGATTTAATTGAAGAAAACAATGGCATATATATCATATCGATTGAAAAACTTGTTTTCTATTTGAAAAACATTTGTAGTAACCTTGTCCGACCAGAAATCATTGTAATCGTTCGTCGTGTCGATAAGGTTAGACTTGAACGTTAACGACTCGCTTCGGAATCATAACTTGCTTAAATTGTTTTTTCTCTTGCACACACAAGCCAATAATATATTTAAATCGCGAAATGCGATTAAAATACGTCAGCCACATTAGAGACCAATAATCTATATACACACATATGTGACTTGTGCATTATGGAATGAGTAAATTCTTCGTTCGACTTCTCTGTCATGAAGCAATTACTAATCGTGTGAAAAATGTTTAAGTCAAAGGAAAGCGCAGTCTCACGAAAACTCATGACTATTTCTCATGACTCACCCTATACCTACCATCGGGAGAGTACTCTCTTTTCGTACGTTCGTACTTACACATATATGCGTGCTGATGTCGTGCATATGAGCGTACGTGTGTATATGTGTATGCAAGCGTATGTGTGTATACGATCGTGTGTCGCATGCAACTCCGTTACGAGTGTGTACGTTACGCACGATATGCAAGCGCACACGTTCTCCTCTCTACGCACACATTCTACAAACGGTTAGTCAGACAGGCGGGGAACCCTTACGTACTAGTGTGTACGCATCCAGAAGGCATTATACTCCCCGTATCGTACAGTTTGAAGCGGCATTTGGAGAATCTAGCCGGCAGCCGGTCGAACGACCAATCAGCGAGCCGCTTTCGTTTTATGCCCATATATGGCAAGAGCTGTGAATCCGCAAGGTGGGGGAAGAGCCGGCTGGACGAGTCCATTCCAATCGCATAGAGGGGGGTCCGTCTTAGATGAGTACAATTCCATGTAAAAATGATAATAGGAGTCGCCACGGGTCATATGCGATTAAAGATTAATCGATAGAAAATTTGTCTAATTATATGTATATATAAATAATTGAATCGAGCTGAAACATAAAAATAAAAGGCCAACGTGCCTTGGTCGATCACAGTCTGAAGTATATCGCTTTAGTCTCGTGGTATACCGACCACACCTATGGGCGAGTCCACAGAACGCGGTAGGAGCCACGATCTCGCTCACAGTCCTCGCAACTCGCGACCCCTCGAGTCTCATTCGTACTTCGTGCCTGATAGTAGTATCCTTGTGGTGGCCCTACGCCGATCAACGGACGTGTTCTCTCTCGACCAGTTCGACGCTTCTTTGTGTCTTTAACTCTTTTGAAAGGTGAGTCAAATCTTAATAATGATATCAAACGTTAACGCGTTTTCTTATTAAACAGGGGAACGTAAGATTTGTAAGATCTGTCAAAAATAAATATACGATATGTAACATGAAATTCTTTGAGACGTTAGACGATGAAGCCGGTCGAGAAAACGGGACCGGCCGGCCATGTTGGCAGGGCGTTGCTCTCCTATCCGTACAACTTGGAATTTTCTCGAAACAGTTAATGCCTCTCTTACTTTTTTACGTTATTCGTTTCGATTGGTTTGTGATATTTTTTTTCTTTTTTTCCCTCTCTCTGTGTCTCTCTCTCTCTCTCTCTCTCTCTCTCTCTCTCTCTCTCTCTCTCTCTCTCTCTCTCTCTCTCTCGCTTTATACGTCCTATATTTTCTCGCGGTTATTCTTCTCGCGAATAAGAAGGAAACTGGTGGCCTGGCCCGTTGAAGCCGATCCGACAGGTTGTCGGCGTCAAGTGGTCGTTCCCCTGACACACACGTTCAGCACGTAGTCTCTCTTTCCTCGCAGGTGGTCGCGACGAAACGGTGGTTTATTAATAGCACTCGACGCCGTTGTATATATGTATATGTACTTGCACGCTCTCGTGCACGCTTGTGCGAGAAGAACGGCCACTAACCTATCTACGATTATATGCCACTAATCTATCCTTTCAATAGCAAGGAAACACGACCTGATATTTCCTTCATCTCTCTTTTTTTTTTTCTTTCTATCTAGAATTTTAACCTATCGCAACGGCTATTTATTTTTTTCTTCTTTTTTCTTTTCTTTCTTTCGAATTTCTATAATACGAAACGAACCAATAATGTTCAATGATAGTCTGGAAATTCTTTTGAATGTGTTTAGATTTTTTTTTTTCTTGATTGAAAGAAGATAAAACGAAATTATTTTTATCAAAAATAACGATAATTAAACATGGAACAAAAGAAGAAATTCGTTTGGAATAATTGCCGTTCCAGGGGCGTGCTCCCGGCACTCTCACATTTCTCTCTCTCTCTCTCTTTCTTTCTCTCTCTTTCTCTCTCTCTCTCTCTCTCTCTCTCTCTCTCTCTCTCTCTCTCTCTCTCTCTCTCTCATATCTCAAATTCTCTGCAGATCTCTCTTTCACATTCGTCGATTGGCAATACTGAAACCGATTGTAGTCTCTAGTAAATTTAAGCGTCACGTTCGAAAAATGAATACTTTCGCAATCTCACAACAATTGTTTCTTATTTCTCAATGATTTCTAAACGTGTACGAGATTTAATTATTAAAAATGAAAAAGTCGAAATGCTTGGTGATCTTCACGATTATAACAAAGCGATATTGTATTTTAAATCGTGGAGGGGACTTTGTGTGAAATAAAATTGACGTAGTCACAAAATGTTTTAATCACCAGGCACGTAGACGAATTAAACAAATTTTTACCTAACCTCTTAAACAATTTTGGTTAGATTTAAATTTAAATTGAAAAATAACTTTGTATACCACTGTTATTTCCGTTGTCTATCACCCTATAATTTCACTTTAGAAATGTTAAAATCAACGCTTCTGTATTCTGAAAGAACACGAAACCTTGCGTTTTGTTAACGTAACATTCAGCTGCGAACGAATTTCAGTAACCAGTTTTAAAATCTAATATCTCTGTATAATTAAAAAATCGTTTACCAATTTCTAATTACATCGAGTCGATATTTCCTATTGTTTTCTTTTTTTTTTATGCTGAACTATATCGAATAACAATTAAAAAAAAAATAAAAAAGTCTATTCCAAAATCAAATCTTCTATTAATTAATTATAATCTTATATATACATGTAAAACAAGATTATAATAATCACTATAATGCTTTTAAAATTTTCTCGCATACATTACAATCGCAATATTAGAAAGCACGTGGCTTCGTTTTCAATGTCCTTCGTAGTAACGCTTAAGAAAGAAATTCCAAGAGATATAGCGAGTATATAATCGTCGTCGAAGTATCGTGTATAAAAAGCGATGAGTAATTGCGTTATAACGAATCAGATATCTTCGAAAATAAAAATCAGAAAAGAAAAAAGATAATAAACGATGATAATCCGTTGGGAAATCGAGTCGAGAAATTTCTTTCAGAAAATCTTCATTCTTACGTTTTATATATACAAATATATACATACATATATCGTTTACTTTTCAATTTAGTCACATAATTGCGAGAGTATTGGGCAAACAAGATTTGCCCCGTTACCGGAAGCAGAATTCTTGTTCCATGGAAAAAGAAAATATTCTCATTGACATTGGACAAGATGACGCTCTTCCAAACGACAACGAAGTTTCTTGCGAACGGTCGTCGTATGGAAGAAAGAAAAAGATGGTATGGCAAGGGGGAGGGGAGTAGCGAGGATTATGATAGAGAAGATGAGAGAAGAGAGAGAGAGAGAGAGAGGTGAAGGGGAGGGGGAGGTGGGAGAAGCACGTTGGCAGCAGTTCGCGAGATGTTCGGTTCGGGCAATTCGAGCGCGATGCACAGCTTGTGGAGGGTTGCGAGAGAGACGAAGGAGTGGGGAGGGAAAGCGAGAGAGAGAGAGAGAGAAAGAGAGTGAGTGAGTGAGTGAGTGGGGATAGACCCCACCGTGGCGGAGCAATTCCATATATGGTAAAGAGAGCCAGGATTGGCGGAGGGTGTCCTGCCCTTATTGGTCGACGGGCAGAGTGGTGGAGAGGGTCGCGAAGAGGACGACGCTCTTCGTATAATACACTGCGCGCTCTTCTGTCAACCTACACTCTGTGTTTGGTGCTAGATCGGTCCACAGTGTCGGCGGTTGTTATTACGGACATACGACGACCGAGCTCTTCCTAACTTGTACATATTACAAGTTATATCTCTATATCGTTCTCTATTTTCACGCGAAGCGAAGTAAGTTCTTTGATATAAACGAAGAAAATTTATATATATAAAAGAAAAGAAATCGTTCGATAGAATAGCAAGTGGTGATTTTTATATAATATTGTATTATTATTATATATATATATATATATATCTAGTGTGATAGAGAAATTGGGAAGAAGGATTATAGCTCTTTACAACCGTTGAGGATTCCTTTTCTCTGCAGTGCAACGAAATAATTTCGAAGTGTCGAGAAACTGCTATCATGTTAGTTTGTATCTCTTTGAAAGATTTCGAATTATTTGTCAAAATCCAAAAGAGTGGGTGTGTTCGAATTTGACATATTCGCGCGTGAGTCATATTATTAAAGGTGTTTTGTTAGAGAGCGTTCTTCCCTACTTTAACGAAGTTTCTCTCTCTCTCTCTCGCTATCCTCGTTCTTTCTCTTTCTATCGTCGATTGTATTATTACCGTTCGCCGCTCGATGGCGCTTAGGAAACATGAATCTTCGATTTCCTATATAGACACCGATCGCAATTCCGATCTTTATTCCCTGTAAAAGATCGACTGTATAGAATCATGATTTCACGGCTTTGTTCTTGAATTATAAAGAATCGAGAGTTATTAGAGCTAAGAATTTATCGAAGATAACGAAAAAACAATTTTTTACAGACGATCGGAAATTCTTTATCGGTTGGCGACCGTTTAGCCGGGGAAGGGCGGGGCAGGGTGCGGTCATTCCATCGTGACGTGTACTTGCTGACTCGTCCATATCGTTTTTGAAATTCTTTTCCTTGTTTAATATTATTCTTGCTATATTTCAAACGTTAACAAATTTTTTTTCATCTAGGATATAAATTGGCTTTTTCTATTTCGTATTTCGTAAAAATCTCGTTCGTATTTAATACTATAGATATTTCGTATGATAATATTGAGATAATAAGTATAGTAATTTTTTATTTCATTGATCGCATCGGTATATCTTATCTTTATTTCCTTTCATCGTTTTTCTAATAGTTTCATGGTTTTAATGGTAGATGAGAACTTCCCTTTCGTACCCCTCGTTTAATACGATACGTATTCTTCGTCGCCATCTTGCAAAGTTTCCTCTCAGGTAACACGACGTTTTATGATAGGTTGAGAATATTTTGTGCGATTCAATTAGTAGATATAGAATGTAATCGAATAACTTGTTATTCGTTTTATGTAATTTTCTGTATTTTATAGAAAAGTTGCAAATGAGATATATATATATATAAATTGTAAGTTACTTGTAATAATCGTTGATACATAGAAAAACTAATGCAGATTTTGTCGTTTCCAGAAAAAACAAATAAACAAACATGTGTGACGAGGAAGTTGCCGCACTCGTTGTTGATAATGGATCTGGTATGTGTAAAGCTGGTTTTGCTGGAGATGATGCACCCCGTGCTGTCTTCCCATCCATTGTCGGCAGACCACGCCACCAGGGTGTCATGGTAGGCATGGGACAGAAAGATTCGTACGTCGGAGATGAGGCTCAATCGAAGAGAGGTATCTTAACATTGAAATACCCGATTGAACACGGAATCGTCACCAACTGGGATGATATGGAAAAGATTTGGCACCACACTTTCTACAACGAACTTCGAGTTGCACCTGAGGAGCACCCTGTTCTCCTGACGGAAGCTCCATTGAATCCTAAGGCAAATCGCGAAAAGATGACGCAAATCATGTTTGAGACGTTCAATACACCAGCTATGTACGTCGCTATTCAGGCCGTACTGTCTCTATACGCTTCCGGTCGTACTACCGGTATTGTCTTGGATTCCGGCGATGGTGTATCTCACACCGTACCGATCTACGAAGGATATGCTTTACCACATGCTATCCTTCGTCTTGACTTGGCCGGTCGTGATCTTACCGACTACCTCATGAAGATCCTCACCGAGAGAGGATACTCTTTCACCACCACGGCCGAGCGTGAAATCGTACGAGACATCAAGGAGAAACTCTGCTACGTCGCTTTGGACTTTGAGCAAGAAATGGCAACTGCTGCTTCGTCATCGAGCTTGGAAAAGAGCTATGAACTTCCTGACGGTCAGGTGATTACCATCGGTAACGAAAGATTCCGTTGTCCCGAGGCTCTCTTCCAACCATCGTTCTTGGGTATGGAAGCTTGCGGCATCCATGAGACCACTTACAATTCGATCATGAAGTGCGACGTCGATATTCGTAAGGACCTCTATGCGAACACCGTCCTGTCCGGTGGTACCACCATGTACCCAGGTATTGCTGATAGAATGCAGAAAGAGATCACTGCATTGGCTCCCTCTACCATGAAGATCAAGATTATCGCACCACCTGAAAGGAAATATTCCGTATGGATTGGTGGATCTATTCTCGCATCGCTATCCACCTTCCAGCAAATGTGGATCTCTAAGCAAGAGTACGACGAGTCTGGACCATCCATCGTTCACAGGAAGTGCTTCTAAACGCATTTGATATTCCTTTTCCCATACTATCATTCCCCGAAGTCCCGATATGCGCGGGATCGTAGTGCGGTGAACGGCCCTTCGCGCCCCCGAGCTAATATCTCGAGGTTCACTACACTACCGGCAGCGTGGTGGGTGGCCTCGCGCGATGCAATGGAAGTAAGTTATGACCTTTGCTTGCGTTATTAAAAGGAGAAGAAAGACGTTCGTTTCGATGACGATCGGTTAGTCCGCTCGTTATCCTAAGATGCGAGAGAATCTTTTTCGAGTTCTTCTTCTAATTTTTTTGTCATTTTCCAACTCTCTCTCTCTCTCTGTCTCTCGATCACGTCTGACGGGCTCTCTCATCTGTCGTCGTCGAAAGGAACGGCCCTTTTAATAATACGCGGTCACAGTATTATAATTTATTTCTATTGTCTTGTGCAAGACCACGCACGACACAGACGAACACACGTTACGATTACATACGTACTATACGCATACTACAATCACAAACACATACACACACTCTTCACATACATCTTAAAGACTACTTTAGACTTATGGTATTATAAAATAAAACTCTTAAAAACACGATCAACTTGGACTCTTGTGTCTTTTAAGATCAGTTATTATCCAGATCCTTTCAATCGAAACGCATCCCTACGAAAGAAAGAAAAAAAAAACAAAAAAAGAGAGAACCCTCATCGCCACACCTTGCACTACGACGATGCATAGAGAGAAACTTGTGCGTGCGAAATTTATCACCATGCTTCGGTTTCATGATAATCAATTAATCTCATCGAATCACGCGAGTCCTTTTTATACATAATTGTAGCTTTTGTACCGTTCGACGTCGTTGATTGTAACGTAAGATTTGTGGTGAGAAAAGAAAGAAAATCGAGAAATAGGAAAAAGATAGAAAAACAAAAAAAAAACAAGGAGAGATGAGAAGAAGAAGAGATAATACTTAACATATAAATTACTCTAAGAATTTAATTAGGTTTATATTTTCAGTCGAATAAAAATTATTTTCAATCAACTTGCACCGTGTTAATCTTCTTCCGCGACGATGCGTTCGTGTCTTGTATAATAGAGAGAGAGAAAAGAAATTATTTGAAATAACTACTCTTCGTTATCATGTTTATAATTATTAATTATTAATTAGCACAGGTATAGTAAGCTTTACGTGTGTTCTCTCTCTTTCAGTAATTTGTTACGCATTGTTACAGTTAAACGTCGATTATCCGGCACGATTAGGTCTGTGTTATCATCACAATAATAATAACAAATAATAATAACAACAACAACAACAACAACAACCTATGTAACGTCACAAGAAACATCTTAGACATATTTAATGCATGAATACTAATAATAAACGTATGCATTTATATCAACGTTTCATCATTTCTAAACTTTATCGCGAATCCGATCATGTTTTTCATTCGAATCGAGATAATCGACTGTTTCTGTACTTTGAATATAATTTCAGGTTAAAATTTCACTTATTCATTTTTTTTTTTTTTTTTTTTTTTCGAATAATTACAATGTATTCATTTTACTTAATACTGTAATGTAACGCGTTTATCGATTTCTTTTTTATTTTTACTTTCTTTTACATTCTTCATCGAAATGTGTGATAGAACATTTTCAAGTTATTTAATATTTTAATTTCTTTTTTCTTCATCGAACATTGACCTACATTAACGTCGTTCGATTGCGCGCGCGCACGTTTGTATTTGTTACATTTGTACGGGCGTACTGATTACTCTTATAAAGTCATTTAATCATCCTTCGCTTATAAATAGTCATTACAAGAGAGCATGGATCTAAATAATTGTAATAATTCTCTTGATTATATCAAAAAGAGCGGATAAGTATTTACAAATCGCAATAATAGCGACTTTTCAGGTATATATATATATACATACATACATATATACGTCTAATGTCTTATTTACCTAATATTGATATTTTCTTTAATCATTAATGCATCGTTTATAACCTAACAAAAATTCCGAAGGAACGGTATTTCCTTCCTATTTTGATTAAACGTGATTAATGATTTGAAAGGGTCAATCAACACTTGTGCGTTCTTTCAACCCAATCAATAAGAGATTATCATAGAAATAGATCATTGTCTATCCTGTTAATAGGCGTGAATCTGATTCGACGTATCATATCCGGTAGATGGCGTATCGCTGAAAATTGTTGGTAAGCTGGGAAGATATAAAATCTACGTATAGATGGCAGCACTGGATGAACGATAAAAAGCACACATTATTTGGCAGGTATCTCGTCCGAAAAATCGATATGAATCTAATAAGGAGACAAAGAAAAAGAAAAATAAACGATTTATGGTATTTGTTCTGTTACAACAAGTCAAAATGTCATTAGATCTTCGAATCGTTAGAAATTTATTTTTCATTAAAAATTAAATAATCTTTCGTTTTCATAAAGGTTAACAAAGGTTTGAAGGGAAGGTAATGAAGATAATAAAAAATTTGATGCAACTTTGAAAAAAAAGAGGTTATCGTTTAATACTTTGATATTTTCACTGATTCGACATGTCTAAGTCATGATCGGTTTTGGTGAAGTCGCTCTTGTATACCATCATCGTTGGAAAAATACAAAACGATAGTTTAACGTCAATGACACGTATGTGGTTGTAATAAAAAAATCTACTACACGTTCCTCCATATTGCACGCAAGTTCGGTCAAGATGCCAGAACAAAATTCGAGCGACCAATATTCAACGTTGGTAAGCGAATGATTTAGCTTTGACGTTAAGATTTGACGTTACATTTTACATAACCTTTGTTCGTAAACAATAGATTAAAATGTTATCGATTAAATAATAACACGCCGTTACGTTTAGCACCGTACTATATATAAATCTACATGATTCATCTTTTCTTCTCAAAATCTAATCAAATTTTTTTTCTCTTTTCCTAGGTTGGTCTGATATATATCTTTAATCTTATTGTGGGAACAGGAGCTTTGACTCTTCCAGCTGTTTTCAGCAAAGCAGGATGGGCTCTTGGTTTCAGTGTAATTTTGATATTAGCTTTTATAAGGTGAATGAGCAAGACATTATTTTATTGAATATAATTCGAAAGGATAATCATTTCTTTGTTATCACAGCTTTATGACGGTTACCTTTGTTATCGAAGTAATGGCATCTGCCAATGCAATAGTTACATGGAGGCAAATTCAACATCGAAAACGTGTTAGTTTTCCTTATAATTTTTCTTTCGTTCGGATCGTTTTCTTTGAATGTATTAGGAATTTATATTCTATTTCAATTTTTTTTAGGCAATGCAAACGTTGGGTGAATCTTGCCCTTCCAATTCTGATTCAGAAGATACACCATTAGTTACTGCTTATACAGCTAGTCCAGATCGATTGGATACAACTTATCGGTATTATATAATTCATGATAAGATAGAGATGGGACAAATAGCATCAATTTTTTTCAATAAGTTCGGCACCACCTTATTTTATTTGTGTCTTGCTATTTATTTATATGGCGATTTAAGTATTTATGGTGCAGCTGTAGCTAAGTCAATAGCAGATGTTGCTTGTACTTATCAACCGAAGAACTTAACGTGTAACGACACTATACCAGATAATGAAGTTTGTTGGGAAGGTTCTGCTTTGGATCGATTGGATGCATATAGGATGTTTCTTGTATGTTGTCATTTTATAAAGTCATAAATATCGTTGATATTACTTACCCGTTGTGAATTAACGGAATTCGTTGTTATTATTTACAGACTACTTTTATCTTTATGCTAGGACCTTTCGTATTTTTCAATGTACAAAAGACCAAGTATCTTCAGTTATTAACTTCGGCAATGAGATGGCTCGCATTTACTATCATGATCGTTTATGCGGTAAGAAAACTTGCTATCGACGGCCCAAAAGGCAATCCACCGGTTGCAAATATATTAGGTAAGCATTATTACAAGAGCAAACGAATTGTGCAAAAATGATATTAATCGATAATGTAACAATTTCAGGAATTCCTAGTCTCTTCGGTGCTTGCGTATATTCGTTTATGTGTCATCACTCTTTGCCTGCGTTGGTTGCTCCGATTGCAAATAAATCTACGCTTAATCGGTCTCTTGCATTGGATTACGTATTAATAGCATCTTTTTATCTTTTACTTGCGCTGACCGGAGCGTTCGCTTTCGAGCATCTCGATGATCTTTATACTTTGGATTTCGGGCCACGCGGATCAGGAGATTGTTCTAAAAGCACAAACATCTTTATGCTTATCATCGAATATTTTTTGGCACTTTTTCCAGTATTCACTCTGAGCACAAGCTTTCCCATAATAGCTATTACGCTCAGAAATAATTTACAGTCTTTGTTTTTATACGATGATACGTCTTATAATTTTTGTCTTCGAAAATTGATCTTCCCTATTTTAGCTATACTGCCGCCTTATTTAATCGCTATGAGCACCAAAGATCTCTCTAAATTAGTTGGCATTACAGGATCGTATGCTGGCACTTGCATTCAATATTTAATTCCTACTTTCTTGGTTTATTATGCTAGAAAAAAGACAAATAAAATCATTGGCCTTGGTGTCACTAACAAATTTGCCAGTCCCTTTTCAAGCAATTTCTGGCTTATCTTTGTAACGGTATGGGCAATCGCGTCTATGTTTTTAGTATCAGTTAATTTCATACAAATTTATTTTCAAGCAGCATGGCTAAATCAGTAGCACCTAAATTTTCCATATAGATTGTGCATATAGATCTCTAAGATCAAGATGTACGATAAATTATTAAGATTTTCGAGTATACTGTTCGTGTACGTGAAAAAAATGAAAACGTGTTGTTTCTGTATCATGATATTTCATGGCGTAAGTTCCTGATACAGGAACTGTACTAAAAATTAATGATACATAACTATTAATTTAAGGAAAATATCAGTATATGATGGTGTTGTTAGAGAGGATGGATTATTGTACTAAATCAAAGCAAATAAGAGTTAATTTTGATTAGTTTCAAACTAGTTAAGAAAAAGTTCTGCTTTTCTTAATGCGAGTGAATGAATAGTTTATGGCACAGAGCGGGTTCGCATGTGTTGCAAAAAAATGACAATACTTTGGCACAAGTCAAGATTGACATTGTACAAGCCAAATTGATAAGTGTAAAAATTGAAATTTTTTTCTACAATATATCAATTAACTTTAATCGCTGTAATGTAGCATGTATTTAAATGTTGATGTCTATTCTATGTAAAGAAGTCTTTCAAATAAGTGATAATTAAATGACAAAGATTTATAGTACGGGCGGTATCAAAATATGGATAAAATTTAAAGAGAAAGTAATTATTAAATTTGTTTAACATTCAGAGATTCTATTATAACTCATTGTAGTCTTTATTTATGTCTCTTTCAATATATACATTTCACTTTTGCAAATTTGTATCAGATGTTTCACTGATTATAACAGTGTTAAAGGCCAAGAGTGAGCAAGTAAATGGAGTTAATCGTTAATGTATTATAATTTAGTTATACAATGGTATATTATTATATATAAGTCTTAAGATAATAGTACAGAAATATTTTTATATAAATGTAAAACTGCCAAAAAAAGTACAGATAGTATGTTTGAAATACTTTGTACCTGTACAAATGTAGCGTACAATAAACAAAAAATGCATATATATTTTCGAAAAAGCAATGCAAACGAAAATAAATATATAATTGATTGTACAAGTTTATTTAGATTTATTTATATGCATATATACATATATCACTATCTTATATATTTATATTATTTTATAGTTCGTATTATAATAGACTCGAGTGTGACAGACTTTTAACACAGATAGAATTCTCTTTAAAATTCCAACAACACAAGGTAGCACAGTTAAAGCACGTAACCGTTCAATTCAGAAATCTTATAAATTGGTTTTAATTGCATTGAAAACATATAGAATAACCAAAGTGCAAGATTTCTGCAAACGGCCGAACATTCGCGCACATTTATCACAATGTAACATTTTACAAAAACGCACAATATTTTACAATCACACAGGACAGAAAAAAAATATATATACGTCATATTGAGATAATATAAAATATTACGAATATATATGTATAGATAATTCACAGCCTATGAGGCATGAACAGATTTCTTATATAACACGAGAACGCAGATATTGAATTTAAAAAAAAAAAAAAAAAAAAAAGAAAAGAAATATAAAACACATTAAATATGTAACTTATATAAATAGCATAATACTTGTAAACGATGGCAAGTGGGTAAAAATTACCTAAATATATATAAAATATTTATATCATGACACGATAAAAGAATTTTAAAATGGATACGTTATATATAAGATATTTTTTTTTTTTTTTTTTTGTTAATCTACAAAGATGCCTTTGATTTCTCTCGTTGATTTTGTTCTGTACACTCGAAAGTTTCTCGTTCGTGTCTTTTAAAAATCGATTAATCGACGTAGTAATCTCGTCGTAAAATGAACTTTATATCACCTAACAGTTTGTTCTAATTAATTCTGAACTTTAAGACTAGGATGATTGTATTTTCCTCATCCTTTTCGATCATCAGTCTTCGATTGTACTAAAGGTATGTGTGTGTGTGCAGAATTTCTAAATATTTCGTGAATTTTTTCTAATCGCGATAACTATTTATCATTGCACGTAAAGATAGATATTTACATATATCGTAGATATTCTTTTATATCGACGAACAATATCATTTACGGTGTCTAATTGTATCATTCGCGGCAATATATATATATATATATATATATATATATATATATATATGTATTATCTGTTGTATAAACAGAATGTGTTTCGTAACATGTAGGATCCATTTCATCGCTAGACGGAAGACAATAAACAATGAATACAAACATATGTTTCATTCGTATAGATAAAACAATTACCGTAGCAAAACTTTCCAACCATCGTGTGTCCGCTGTTCTTTACTATTGTTATCTTTATTCTTCAAATGACCACCTTGGAAACAAAATGAAATGAACCATATGTTTAAACAAACTTTTTTCATTGTTTAGCATTTCCTGTCTATCGATGAAGTGGGTTCTCCACGAGTTACGAAACATTCTGTAGATAGATTCAAAATATGAACGCTGTCTAAAAAGCTGTATATCATTTTCTATATCACTACCAAATTTGTTCATTTTTCTTTGAAACGTTGGCTGCTCTTATCAAAAATCGTATTTTTGTTACAGATATGTGTATTTTTCAGGTTTGACTAAATTGATATTCGATATAACTCATTGGATACATATTATCTGGACCATCATCTTATACCGAAATTGAATACGAATTTATGCGAATGATATTGAAAATATTCAGAGGCAGACTTAATTTTGTACCTACAAACCGGAAACGTGTTCGGTTCTTTCTTTCTTTTTTTTTTTTTTTTTTACTTTCATTAAATCCAGTTATGAGTAAATTTGCATGTAGCGTTATATGTAATCGTTAATATAATAAATTAGGTCGTTAGTCGTAATTATCCAAATAAGGGCATGGTGCATCTTCGTGACCTATACATTCAATTACCGGATCATGACTGCTATCCCACATTCCTGGACCACATTGGCGACAAAGTCCAGCAAGTGTACAAGGTAAGCGAACAAGCTGACGAAAATTATGAAGAAGACCACGTGCTTTTCTTAATATCAAATTTCCATCCATATACATGGCAAGTGAACTAAAATGCAATAGCATTTCGTCGGTTCTAAGATCTTGCGCTATTACGTCGTCGGCGTAAACGCACATTATGGCTAAACAAAGGAACAAATGAAAGTGATCCGTTAAATAGTTGACCCAACAAGCTTCCCACATGATGAGAGCAACTTCGGTTGGAAATTCACGTTTTAAACACCTGTTGTCGAAGAGAAAAAAAGTGTCATTTTACAGATAATCGTTCTGCTGAATCATCACTTCTATCTCTTTTGTTTTTAATTGTACTTACAAGAGGATCCATCGATGACAAAATAATAATTCTAAGGCATCTGTATGTTTTTGTAGATGAATATAGAAATCTGGCACCATAATCCTAATTAATTCTCTGAGATAGCACAAATTTCTATCCATATCTACATCGGTAGGCGTACATACTGCTACCGATCTTTGCATCAATCCAGCAAAACACCAGAAGGCATCGATTTCTGAATTGAGTTCTGCCAATAATGGAGCCAATAAATCAGACATACCTTGAGTGTATCCCAATCGGGGATTATAAACCGCGTAATTTAATAAGATATTTCTGGAAATAAGATATTGCTCGTTTAAAAATATCTTTTTATTATTGATAATAATAATTACGACGATCAGTGATGTTCTTACTTCATAACTTCGATATTTGGATTATCCTCTCCAGCGTAATATGGATTTCCTCTATCTGTTCGTACGACATCCTTTTCCACTATACAAACTACATTTCGCCAAAAACGTTCTCCCTGCTCGGGATTCATGTTCAGTCTACGTTTTTGAATTTCCTCGTATTCTTGTCTCCTAAGAGCATCAATTTGTTCTCTGTCTTCATAAGCACTTTGATAAGAATAACAATGTAAAAGGAAGGGCCAAACAATTTTTCTTAAAGCTGGTTCCAACCCTCCAAAAAAGATTCCTTTACGGAGAGCCAAATCATCTTCCACCTGTCCCTTTTCATTTAATAAGTCTTTCCATGCTAAAGACGTAATCATTGGAACTTGTCCTTCTTCAGGATGCAGTTCATCGCGGCTCACCTCAGGTCGGCAAACCATAAAATGCCTATGTTACAAATGTACAGATGACAACGATTAAAAGAATATATATAATCATATAGTAATATTACAACATACCTATAAGGTAGAGTTTCCTCTGTATCAGCATCCAATCTAGGATAAAGTAATTGATGCCATTGGTGTAAAGTAGCAGCTAGACGATCCAATCCACCATGATGAAAGTGTAAAATCTTGTATTGACTTTCTCTGCTAGCGACTACCAATTGTCCGCACGTACAAGCTGGATTTGCAAAGAATAACCTCAAGGATCGCATTTCACTAAGATCCACGGAAAATCTTCTACATCTGTGAGCTCTTCTCAATGTAACAGGAGAGGCAGTTGCACTTTCAGGAAAAGTAAGATTATGTTGTAGTGCCAAAAGTTCGGGCGATCTCATCCACGATGGTATTTCTTCAGCTGAAAAAAGAAGATATGAAAATAGGTAATAAAAAATAGTTCAATAATTGCTCGATCTAATTACTTACCATCTGTGTGCGTAGATATAGAGAGACTACAAGTAGAACTCAGTGACATACTACGACTCTTGATACTCACATTGTCGTAACATAAATGTATTCGATCGTCTTCTACATTTTTATAATCATTGTCAACGATATTCTTACATTTTTCTGCTTCTTCCATTGATTCCGAACGAAAACGATTGACCCCTTGATCCCTCTCCTTTCTAATGATTCCTGAAGCATCACAGATATTTCCTTTTTCCTCCCCATTGACTAAATTTCTATATCGATTACTTTTTTCCTTTCTCTGAAGCTCACCAATATCCTTAGAAGAGTCTTCTTCCTCGCAAATACGTATTCCAGTAGAAAATCCTCCAGAACAAACGCGTTCGCAATCGCCACACCTAATAGGTTCTTTAGCTTCCAGACAAACGTCGACTCTCTCCTCCAGAGATTCCTTCTCGCAGCTGCTCTCATAACGTTTCTCTCCCAATTCTGAAATCTTTGTATGACATGGCTCGCTAGTTTCTGTATCACGAGACGTCACAATGCTTTCCAGCTTTCTTACATTTAGACTCTCCAAAGTAGTTGGATGTTTACGTAAGGTGCTATTAGGTATCCAACTAAGATGCAAAGTTGGCACGTCAGAATTCTTATTAAACTTACAGGTTATGGTCATGTATCCAGGATGATGCACCACGTCAGAATTCTGACGCGTCAAAGTTGGGGGATGCACGCAGACATTGTTCTTACAAAACAATGCCTCGCCATCCTGATAGATCGTACGACGTTCATCCTGGCTGCCGTCGCCGAGGATGTAACTGCTCGCTTTCCTGAGAATACTCGGAAGCGGCATCTTCGTCGGCTAACGAATCTCCCCCGTTTCGGCGCATGGACTCCTTTCGCTCTTTTTTAGATGTCTCACCTTTCCTTTATTTTCTTCTCTTCCCTTGTCTAACTCGTCTTATTTTTCTTTCACAAATCTATCACAAATAACTTGTTTGAGATGTGCACGAACGTGGCACAAAAAAACGATCTTCTCATCTACTATACGGAAGGGACGCATTTCAATCTTTTTTCCTTGCACCCTTAATTATTATTTTCTTCGCGAAAGTTCTTCCCAAGATTCGTTCGAAGAGAAGTCCATAAAATTGTCGTAAGATCGGTTTTAATCGACGACGAATCCTTTCTCTAATGGAAAATCTCGTTAACTTCTGAAAAATATGAAGACAAAAAATAAGAAAGACGTTTAAAATAAGACTTGGAAGCGTCTCGATGCAATAAACCAAACTAAACACAAAGGTGGCGAGTTTCAGTTCAGTTCGCGCCATGCGCGGTGAGAACTAGGAAGAACCGCGAGGTATCCGTGATTTCTAAATGGGACACTTTTCCGGCACGATAAAAAGCTTGACACACGTTGACCTCGATTCATTATGCAACATTCTAACTTCCGTCTCTTAAATCAATTGCTACGCTTATCAAATATTAAATACCTGGAACATCATGCTTCAACATCAAATATTCATCTTTAATTTATTTCAAATTTTAAAGAGAGATGATGTAATATTTCGAGTAATCGAAATTCGAATGGTGCATCTTTTTCTCGTACGACGATTGGACATCGATCGATTAATTCAGTCAATTGCGATTATCGAACGGATATCGTCTCGTTTAAACATTTGCTTTCATAGGATTTATGAATTTTCTAAACTGCGTAGTTTAACAGAGAAAAAAAGAATGTATTTTCGATCGAATTTACGTCATCAGTGTAAAAATTAAAAAAAAAAAATATTTCGGCTAATAATTAAATCATATTGATATATTTTATAATTATTAATCGTATTGTATGATCGAGAAATTTAACTTTTATTTATTTGGTCAATATTTTTATTAATTAACGATACGTATTTTATCAAATAGAAATTATCAGTATATATATGAATATCTTATTTAATATAAATAAATAAATGTCAGGGTTGCGTCACATATATTTACGTATTGATATTTTATTATATATATTCCTCGTTTACTTAAAATATTGATCCAGTAAATAGCGATCACAGAACTTTAAATGAATTGCAGTAAAATGAACTTATTGTGTGTCAGAAAAGAAAACATTTTTTCTTTGCTATTAGATAAATAGAAATGTCTGTTATGCGTATAAATTATAAATAATATCAATCGTTTCTATGCGTCTACTAGAGATATCTTCGACGTTGTTCGTTAAGAGAAAAGTTTGGAGATGCATGATATTTCAGATACAAGATGAGAGCAGTAAAATATCTACGAGGTGTTCGTGAAGTCAGTATTAATTTTACTTTTCGTCAGATCGTTTATTTTTCTTAAAAATTTCTTCGACTTCAATCAATATGTACAAAATTATATATAAAATCTAATAGAATATAGTGCAACGAACGTAATCATTTTTCGTTAATAACAAACGAAAAAGAGATGAAAAAAAGAGATAAAAATTCAGATGTATAATCACGTTTGCATAAATCGTTTCTTTAACGATATTTTAATGAAAAAAATACTTGCGAAATCGTTTACTGGTGGAACCGCATTCACATTATAAATAATTATCAGATATATATACCTGGTCCTTTTGATAAAGTAGTTTAGAAAAAGCGAAGGTATGCGAAGGTTCACTTGGATCTTATGAAATTGAAACACGTTCCTCATCGAGGAACGTTCAATCGCAAGCGACGAATTATGCATGTCCAGATCAAAGGTCGATAATAATTACAAAGAACGCATTCAATAATACACAGAATATTCTAGTATAGAAAAGTCACGGGTTACGTTACGTAGAAGACACCATGTATATATCGACGACGTAAATTCGCTCGTAAAAACACCGACGCTAACGTCATATATATACAAAGAATGATTTTGTTCGGTACACACAGAGAGAGAGAGGGGGGGAGGGAGAGGGAGAGAGAGAGAGAAAACGATCACTGTCGATTGTCGATAAGTTACAAACATAGCACAGTCATACGTACTCCGTCACTTGTTCATGAAATTTAGGCAGCGTCGCGACGCCTTAGCTGCTCTTCCAAGAACAAGCAGAGAAGCATCGACTTGATCTCGTAAAGACGCCGTTGCAACGGAATGTAAAACGTGTTTTGCCACATGCAAAGCGTCGCGCTGCTTCTCTCTTATCCAGGATCAATATTTCCATCTGATCGCGAAACCTGCGTGTTTTGCCCTACTACCCAAGCTACCGACATACCGTTCTCGTTGCACCTCCACTTGCTCTTTTTATTGATTTTCGAGCTTTACCCACTCGTACGTTTCGCCTCCTCTTCCTTCCTCCACTCTTCTAACCACCGTCTTCTTTAGCTTCGATTTCCCAAGTGTCTCTCTTTCGTGTGCATAAATTTTTGTCCCATGTTCAAAGACTTCGCTTCGCTCGATTTTACAAACCTATCGTTTTTATATTGAATACAACTCAATGATTACATTAAATTATCGAGTAACGAACCCTAGTATAGGTATTTAATAGGAATAAATAAATAATATTATTGCATTCATTATTGTTGATTAATAAATAGAAAAAGATTAAAACTTATTAACTGGATAGGTTTCCTATACAGCTTCAATGATACTTTTTACGCGGGTTACAGTATCTAACTGTATTTTAATGTGCTTCATAATTAAATATTATTTTATAGTCTTTATTAAGAACTAATCCAGATTTAGGTCCACGTTTTAAATACGATATTGTAGAGTACGCTGAAAAATGAAAGTCTTCTTGCAGGTAGCCATTTATCAGTAAATGTCCTATTATAGCTTCTCCTGTTTCCCTAGAAAATGTTGGAGTAGGCACTTTGGCAACTCTTAATAATGATGCTCCTTTACCAAACCAGGCATCTATTAACTTTAATGCTGTTAATCTCGTCTCGTTTTGGATGGCTTTAGTAATAATTTCATACAAATGTCTACAATATGGCGCTATGTTGAATTCCTTCTTTTCCTTGGGTTTTCGACAATGGTCACACATTTGAGCACAATCCTTAGTTTCCCAATTTTCTTCAAAGTGTTTAGCAATTAGACTACGTCTACAAGAGTTTTGATCCAAACAATATTCTAACATTTTATACAAATTTTGCAAGCCAACTTTATCTTGAAATACCATAGTACTTAATCTGAACACATCAGGTAATCTATACAAGACAATACACGCTGATTTTTTACCATCTCTACCAGCTCTTCCACTTTCTTGATAAAAATTTTCCATAGATTTAGAAATACAATGATGTATGACAAAACGAACATCTGGTTTATCTATACCCAATCCAAAAGCAATTGTAGCTACTACAGCTTGGTATTTACCAGAGATCCATTTAGCATATACGTCAGATCTATAATCTGCCTCTAACATTGCGTGGTAACATCCCACTTTTAATTGTAAACTACGTAAATCCGTTGTTAATTGTTCTGCATCTTTAATAGTAGTTGTGTAAATTATACCAGATTTGTCTTTGAATCTATTTTTTAATAAATTTTCTATCATTGCTAGACAGGTATCCTTATCTGCTGGTTTACGGCGTACTTCATAAAATAAATTTGGTCTATTGAATGGAGCTCTCAAAACTAGGCAACCTTGAATATCTAACATTTTCTGTACATCCAAAATAATTTTAGCAGGTGCTGTTGCGGTAAGACCAAGAACTGGTATACCTGGAAACATAGATTTTAAAATTCCAAGAAACTTATAATCTGGTCTAAAATCGTGTCCCCATTGACTGCAACAATGCACTTCGTCTATTGCAAAACGATCTAATTTTTTCAATTCATATGCTTTTTGTAACTTGCTCATAAAACGATTTGATTTTGCCATATATTCTGGTGTGACATAAATTAATTTGAGATCAGATTTTTTATCTATTAGGGAATTCATTATCGTTTTAACGTTTTCTTTATTTGCCTTTGCATGCAACATTAAGGCTTTCACGTTAAGTTTGTGCAGTCCATGTAACTGATCTTCCATTAATGACAATAAAGGAGAAACTACTATAGTAATGCCTTTACTAATTATAGCCGGCAATTGATAACATAAACTTTTGCCACCACCTGTAGGCATAATTAAAATAACATCTTCATTAGATAAAACTGCATTCATAGTTGGTAATTGTAATGGTCGCATGATCTGTATCTTGAAAACATCTTGTAATGCTTTCTTTAGATTTTTGGACCAACTGAAGTCTTCACCATCCCAATTTTTCTTTGATACAGACAAGCTTTTTTTCAATAGAGCATCGTCACGTAATTTTTCTTTACGTTGGATTAACACATTTTTACGATCTTCAAGTTTCTGCAATTCAGTTTCTATTTGCCGTAATTCGTAATCGATAGCAGCTATTTCATCTTCTTCAGTAACTGTAAAATAAACGAATAAATAATGAGATATTAATAATAAGGCAGATGAAATCATAAGAAAATTTTTTTTGTCATCTCTTCCTTATCTTTTATATTGTTAATAGTATTTACAAAAATAATAAAAAATAAACAAACAAACAAACAAAATAAAAGAACGCACCTTCGTTATGATCGTCATTTATGATTATATCTTTCGAACTACATTCAGACATCATAAATAATTTTATTTATCTACTATAGTTTATTAGTGATGTTATAAAAAGTAGATAAAATTATCGACGAAAAATTTTACGTATATATATGTCACGCGCGCGTGGACGCAACGCGTCCATATATTTCGTATTATTTTAAGAGCAACCTAACCTAAGAGACGAATAGTGCCGGTATTGTATACACCCTTTGTCTTCTGTGATCAGCTGATTTTTAGTAATACATTCTTATCAGGCAAGTAACCTTATAGCTACGTCGAACTCTTTGCTTTAAATTAATTGCACTTAAGTTAATCGAGCCTTGGTGCATTAGTTTGTAAACGATCGAGAAATTGAGTTTTAGAAGAAGAAAAAAAAAAAAAAGAAAGAAAGAAAAGAAATGTTATTTAATGCGGCACTTCGTGCGTGCCCTACTTGGCTCGAAAATCAACTCGTTTCAGTGTACTTCAGGGGTATTGCGTTTTTGATATAAACATATTGTAACATTTTACCACTTTGACTGCTTGTCAAATAACTTCGTTTCTTATCAAAGTAAAGACTTAAATATTAAGTAAAATTGCATGTCATCGTATGTCTCGCTTCAACAATTTTATTACGTCTGTAGCGATAAATCGAAGTGCATTTTCTCTCCAGTTTTACTAATTTGCTAATAGACATAGGTTTTTGATAGTCTATTTTATATGTCATTATATTATAATAATAGTTTTCTTTGTTTATATTTACATTGATATCTATCAACAGTGATTCGGGCCAAATATATATATGCTGCATGTAATGTGTAATAAATTTGGAGTATTGAAGAATATTATAGTTATGCTTGGTATTTTCTAATAAATAATTATTAATTTTAATAAAACACTAAAAGAGAGTATAACAAATATTTTTATATTATTAGCACGAAGTATTACTACAAATGGTTTTCATGGTTTACATAGTACTGCAGTGTTAATAGAACAACCAGATATGAAGGTCCAAATATTACCTGCACTTCAAGATAATTATATGTATCTTGTATGTATATTATTTTTCTTTATTAATGAGAATTGGATATTAATAACCTTTTACTTAAGTTAAGATTTATAATTTTGAAAGATTATCGATGAGAAATCAAAAGATGCTGCCATAGTAGATCCTGTTGATCCAGATTTAGTTGCTTCTGCGGTTAAAGATAATAATGTCAATCTTAAAAAGATTTTAACAACTCATCATCATTGGGATCATGCTGGAGGCAATGAAAAAATGGTTAAAAAATTTGAAAATTTACAAGTATATGGTGGAGATGATAGAGTAGGAGCTCTCAATTGCAAAGTACAACATAATGATACTTTTAATATTGGAAATTTAAATGTTCGTTGTCTTGCAACACCATGTCACACAACTGGACATATTTGTTATTACATAACAGGAGAGGGAGATACTCCAGCAGTGTTCACTGGTAAAATATTTTAGATAGAATGTATGTAGTTTCATATAAATATACTGATGACAAAATTTATGATTAGGTGATACATTATTCGTGGGTGGTTGTGGTAGATTTTTTGAAGGAACTGCTGATCAGATGTATAAAGCACTTATTGACATTCTGGGTAAATTACCAGATGAAACGGTAAGATGACTATTATTATCTCATTAAGTAAAATATAAAATATAATACAATGATAATGGATATATATATATGTATGTTATAGAAAGTATATTGTGGACATGAATATACTGGTACTAATTTGAAATTTGGTATCCTCGTTGAACCAAACAATGAAGCTATTCGTCAAAAGATGGAATGGGCTCATTTACAGCGTGAGAAGAATTGCCCAACTATACCTAGCACAATAGAAAATGAGAAACTAACAAATCCATTTATGCGTGTGCATGAACAATCTGTGATGGAACATGCTAAAGAAAATGATCCTATAAAAACAATGGCATATCTGCGAAGGAAGAAGGACAATTTTAAGGCATAATATGCTTCCTAAAATATTGTTTTCTTGTTTTCAATAATTTTTCATAGGTTTATATATGTGGATTACTACTTCCTAAAAAAAAGGGCAGAAAACGGGTTTGTGTTTTTATACATAATATTATATTCGAATATGCTGTACAATTACATATAGTCATAGATACAAACGCACAATTACAGATAATATATATACAGTGGAAATTTATTAAAGTAAACACTACGTTGTATTTAAAGACATTTGACTTGGTGCATCTTCTGTTTTTTTATTGTAAATTTGCATTTCTGCAACATACTTTTCCTTGGAGCGCTCATACATGTCGTAATATACCTAGAAAAATAATAATATAATAACATCATAAAAATTATAAAGAAAAAGGGAATGAAAAGAAAATAAGAATACCTTTTTATCTTCAGAGCTAAGCGACTTCCATGTAGTTGCTAATTGTCTAGTTAATTCTTGTTTGCTTGGTTCTGGTTCACCAGCCAGCCTTTCCATTACACGAGGCCTTTGTTCTTGACAAAATTGAAAGAAAGGATTTGCGGGTCGTTTAGGTGCATTAGGATCTGCTTTTGCACCTTTTCTTTTGGTTCCTTTTTTTGGTTTATCTTCCTTAGAATTATTTGGTGTAGCTTTTGATCCTTTCTCTTGTTTCAAAGTTGCTTGGAATACACTGTTTTCCTCTAGAACACCCATAGGAGCTTCACGCCAACGATCTCCATGTTGATCCAGTCGATCAATTAAAAATCTGTATAGTGTAAAACATATATATATAAACACATACTATCTTTTACAAAGAAAACTAAGGACTGTATAACCATACAGCTTAACCTATAACACTAACTTTTTTTCCTTTCTCGTCCGTTTAAGCAGTTTCCTTATTCTTTGAATACGAAAGACTAATCTCTCATTTTCCTAGAATTTACAAAATATATAATGAATTGAAGTTATTTCATGTAAACACAACAAAAACACAGCACATTATAACAACATATTAACCTGTTGCAAGATCTCACACCTATCCAGTAACAGTTGATATTTTCTTTTATAAACATCAAATTCTTCAGGCTCTGCGTCGTATTCGGACTCGTCTGACATTATAAATGTACTTTACAACAAGGTATAAATTATGTTTTTTCTACATTTTAACCACACCATCGATAACTCTTTAGCGCGTTTAATTTACACAATAAATTTGTAAACTTAGAGATGACGCCACTGAAGTAGCGTTTCTGACGAGTCGGTAATCCCTGCCATATCGACGTGTCTTCAAGATGGCATCATTGATGGCATAAATATATAAGAACGAGGAAGCATCGATTAGTTACATAGGATAATTTTTAATTTTATTTAAATCATTTCTCATATATTTGATAAAAGTAAAATTTATTCGATAACATTAGTGATACAATTATCTATTCGAAATATTAGTAATCGGACGGATTAAAAAAAAGAGGTTACTACACATTTTTCAATCTTATTTTTTCCTCACGATTGGCTGTAAGAAAAAAAAAAAAAAAAAAAAAAGAAAAAGAATAAATAATATATCGAAGAGTTGATAACAGAAGATACTCGTGCTGTCGAATAAAGTAAAAGAGGTAATTTTACTTCTGTTTGAAATCGTTATCTTTACTAGAATCCTAGGTTTTACTCGATCGATAACGTTCTATAATATTATCAGTTACAAGCTATGATTAAATGCTATGAAACATTTTCTCGTTAATTAAAGTCATGAAAAAGTAATCGCATGTTATAAAACTGGGTAGTTTCCCGCTTCGGAATGAAAATACCACGTGATGTCAATTTAAATGAAATCAGGAATCAGCATCAAATGCTTCCAATTATTTTTCTCTACAGCTTCGAAGAAAAAAAAAGTCGGAGGAATTGACGTTTTTTTAAAGGAGAATAAAAAATATTCGATAAAGATACAAAACGATAGAGTAAGTTTATGAGCGTTAATCATATCGTTCTTATGCTTTGCGAGTCGACTAATCATAGCATTTTAGTTAAAAGAAGGGTTGGCTTGATGCGCATGCGCCTGTGAAAGCGAACTCACCCTCGTTCAGTGAGAGTGGGGAAAGCGAGAGCGTAGAGAAAAGAGATAGAGTACGTAGATGGAAGGAGTGAGAGAGAATGATTAAAAGAGAGAGAGAGAGAGAGAGAGAGTGAGAAAGAGGAGAGAGTAATAGAAGGAGATAGAAGAAGAGAGGGAGAACGTGCGAGAAGGGGAAGACGGGAGCAACGGCGAAGAAAACGCATATCAGCGTCGCGTTCGGTGTGGCCTCGACGCCTTTCGTCTCGTCTCACGTTTTCTCTCCCTTCGCTTTCGGTATTCTTAAACGTTATTTTCCTCCCTCTCTTTAACCCTCTCGTTCATTCCAATCTCTTGTCTCTCAGAAACGTCTTCGTTTTTCCGCTCGTTCATCTTCGTCTATTTCCGTCCGTTCGTTCGTTGGTCTATTGAAGACAGTAAGATATATAGATAGGGAGAGAGAGGGAGAGAGAGAGAGAGATAGACAGATAGAGAAAGAGAGAAAAAAGAAAGGACCAGTCGCTACGTTTCTCGAAAACATACCCTTTGTTTATCGGTGTCCGTAGTTCACCCTCTTGTTCGTCGTTCATTTTCGGGTGTCGTCGCCTTCTTTCGCTTGTGTCTCCTTTGTATTTCTTCGTTTTTTTTCCACTGTTCATAACTCCTCGTTCCCGCGCCCGTGTACGATGCAGTGTGTCGCAGTTTTTTAGCATTCGCTTTGGAGCACCAAAGACGACCTTGGGTAAGTAAAAGTTGTATGTGTCGTGCATATGTATATATATATAGCGTAAGTGAGTAGCATAAGTGCATGTTGTGATTGTGTGCACGTGTATTTACATACATCATTTGTATCGGGTGTATGCACTCTGCGGAAATGTAGAGGTTAAAAATACTTGTCGTTGGATGGAGAGGGAGAGAGAGAGAGAGAGAGAGAGAGAGAGAGAGAGAGAGAGAGAGAAAATGCTTGCTCGAGAGTAGGTCTCTATTGCTTGAATATTTGAATATCCGGATATTTGTTTAACTCTCGCTCAAAGAATGCCGGGCCATTCTAATCCAACTGTTGCAATGATCGTTTTATCGTAATAGATATATTATTATTTCTTTGACATAAACAATGGATGCATCGGACTTGGTTGTAGCGAGGATTGAGAGAATACTTCGGAAAAGATATCTACAACAGTACAAATTATTGTAACGGGTAAGAAGTGGGTCAAAATGATCCGACATTCGTACCCGAATACCCAGACTTGCAATTGAGTATCCGTAAGGGCCAAGGACACGTGTGTATGTGTATGTGTGAGTGGTATAAAGGACAAACAGATTACACATTCGAAGCAGAAATTTTGTGTGTGATTGTTATATATTTATGCAGATATATATGCATTTATGGGAAAGAAGATGAAACAGATAAACATGTTTATCGTTTTTTGTTTCTCACAAGATCGACGATTAACGATTATTGATGATAAGAATTAAGCATTCTCTTAATGACCGACCAACATCAGGGAGCCAGATGTTTTATGACATCTATTGATGAGAGAGTTATTAATATCATCTTACGATGTATATTTTTAGAATCTATTTACCGCAACCTTTGGCTAAATTATTCATTCTTCATAATTAACAATGCCGTGTTTCTTCTAATACTTTACGCAATGACGTATTGTCATAAAGCATTTAATTGTCAAGAGCTCTTTTTCACCTGCCAGGCCAATGTTATCAGGGGCGCTATTTTCCTGCGAGTTCGTCGTAAAGATATTTACGATAATTTTTTAAAAACAATCTTATTCAAGACGTAATCTGTTTCATTTAAAAAAGATATGATATAATAATATGATATAAACAAATAACGTATCCTAGACATTTTTATATGTTAAGGATATAATCAGAATTCGAATAAAGAGATCTTCATATTTGAGTCAGTACGATAAAAGATTCGAAACCGGTTATTTAAATATTTTGTATTGAGTAATTTGAGTATTTGGATATTCGGATAATAAGAGCACTTGTTTTTTCTTGCTCTTTTTATTTTTTTTTCTCCCTATGGTTTCACATAGATACACGCGTCGTAGCGACGCTTTTTGTCGACAAAAGGGGAGGCAGAGAGAGAGAGAGAGAGAGAGAGAGTGAGAAAGAGGCAAGAAGAAGAGGAGAAGGTCGAGGAAGAAAGGGAAGAAGCTATGCGGATCGTGTAGAAAGGAAAGCTTTTCTCCTTCGACGAAGAGGGAAGCCTCTCGCGGATCAATAGCGGCCGTTGCGGTCGACACGATCAGCTGATTGGCCTACTGCTAATTCTGTTTACAAGTACTTGCCGGTGCGTGTATGGATGATGCGTTCTGTGCCAGAGTAAATGCAGCAGGATGGAACGCGGAACACGGAACGAGAAAACGAAAACTAACGAGATCGGCCGATCTCACGAGGCGCGCTTTTTGTTCGTTCGTTCGATCAATCGAATTAAAAATTGAATAAAAAGTAGCCTCACGAACATCATCTTTCTATTCGTGAATTTTAAATATTCTTAATCGTTTTAAAATCGTACATAAGAGAGGCTCTTTTTATAAACTTTTATCATTTAGAAAACTCGATAGAAAATCGATGAAGCTTTACAAACAGGCTTTCGAATAAATACGGATTATTCGTTCGGTCAGGGTACTTCCCTCATTTTTATAGTTTCTCGTTTTATTTTTTTGTGATCGAGTATTATCAATTTGAATTTTAAATTTATAGCGATTTGTGTTTTCATTATCTTTGTTCGGCCTTTAATAGCCGAACGATTAAAGTAGATGAAAGGAGAAGGGAAAGAGAGAGGTAGAGAGAGAAAGAAAGAGAAGCTTTCCATGGATCAATAGCGTTCATTGCGGTTATGGCAACGAAATCAGCTGATCAGACTTCATTAATTTGACTTATGAATTCGTTACGTGTATAACATGTGAAAAATGAGAATATATATCGCAAGAGTGGCCAGATTTAACAGTTTTGAGAGTCATTATTCGCATATTTGGAAAAGTCAAAAATAAACAAAGGTTATATTTGATTTGAAAGAAATTTGAAGCATTGTTTTTTTCTAATGTTTCATTAAAAAATATTAATTTCCAATTGTTAGAATAATTATTATTTCTTAAATTTTTAAACTTTTGTTTTACATTTTTTTTTTGATCTAGTTAAAAAAAATGTATAAAAAGATAATTACATTCTTTTTTAAACAAAAAGAAATTCTTTAGATTTTTGTAAAACAAAATTCTGAGAAAAATTTATAAGACTTTCTTGTATTGAAAAATTGATCATTGAACAAGGAGTCGCAGAGTTATTATGCGTGTTATATCGGCACGATAAATCACGTGAATTGGTCACGTGAATATAGATGAATACGTCGATCGAGTAACACTTAATTGTTTATATTGTATCAGTTTATAGCGATCATTATTCGTATTACTTATATCATTATGATAGGATATTGTATTATACAATACATTTTTGATCGACGATCTGTTACTATTTTAATCAGTGCAACAAAAGTCTTTTCGTTATGGTCTTATTAAAAATTAATTAATAATTAGAATAAATATACGATTAGTTGAGAGTAGAAAACTCACGAGATCGTAGACGTAATAATATCGTCGTTCACGCAAAAGAAAAGAGAGCTCCTTGCAGCGTTTTTATTCTCATCGATCGCGACCCGTGGAAACTATGTAGGATGAATACAAATGTGGGAATCCTGTTGAATATTCCTCTACCGAAAGTATTGCTTCGAGTTTTTCTAAAAGAAGCTTTCGGAACAACCAACGAAGATTATTTATTGTTAAGAATTTTTCTTGACTTCCTTTTCTTTCTTTTTTTCTTTTTTTTTTTCATTCTCCACTTGTACAATCGTATTTTTTTGTTCGACCTTAATTTTAAAATTAGAGATTTCATCGGATGTATGCAAACGAGAAGAATATCGGTCGTTCATTGGTTTTTCTTATCACGAATCCGATTACGTCGCTAGGATACATATTAATCGTAGAAGACTATATATATATATCATATATATCATATATATATATATATATATATATATATATATATATATACATACATACATATATCATCCGACAAGAATGGCCGATAAGGCGTTATTTTCGCGTTCGAGGTTGAATATATTCCAATTTGATGTATATAGTTATTGCCATTAGATTTTTATAAAATAGAAAACCTAAGCAGATTTCAAAGAATTGCTGGTAATAACGATCATAAATAATTCAATGTCTTTTTTTTCTTTTTTCCGAGGAAAATAGATTATTTAATGACTTCCTATTAATAATGATTGATTATGAATAGCGTGTACATAATTTCGTAAAATAATTTTGCGTTGACATAAAAATGAAAAAAAAAAAAAAACAAATTAGAACGACTTAGGAATGTCTAAAAAAGTTATGTAAGTTACTTATTACTTAAACATACACATTTATGTATATATACGTATCAATATATAATTGTATATGCGCATACATATTGTTTATATCAGAAAAAAATAACTAATATATATTATACATTTATACTAATAACGAATAAGAACTGAATCTGATATTATTTATCAAGTTGATAATTTCCGAATCAAATGTCATATATTATCAGAGATTTTAATTGTAACAATTTTTCAAGTATTTTCCCGTGGTTCGATAAAAGACGTTAACCTATTTTCTCGAATGTAATCTTCAATTACGTGATGATTAGGATCATAAAAAGAGATTAGGTAAGCGTATGAATATATTTATATGTATTATCGTAACATTCATTATAATTCGATAGCTATCAAGATCAAAGTTCGTTTGGTGTAATCATGGGCGCGAAAAAATTGAATTCTTTGAGAATTGAGATTTCTTGAAGAGATGACATAATGCAATCGGCGCAGTAGTCCGCAATGCAGTTTTCTCGAGGTAGCTTTGCGTTTTTTTTTCCAATCATTAAAAGAGAGAGAGAGAGAGAGAGAGAAAGAGAGAGAGAGACAGATTTTTTAAAGATCTCCAATGTAGTATCAAGTTTTCTTTCTTCACTTTTTATTCTCTTTAACCTTGAACATTCTTAATCTCTTTTAATATGACGATCCTATTGGCGAAAATTAATTTGAAACGAATGACGCGTTCCATACAGTCAAAAATTATACCCTGTGAAACCTATAATTTATTTTTATCATAATGGAACTATTATGAATGGAATTGACGCAACTTTTACGCAATCCATCATTTGTTTCTGCTTCTTTTGTTTTTGATATTACATTGTTGAGTCTGTAAAATAAAAGATCACGCGTTTCGGGCATAACTCGACTCAAGGTAAGATTCGTCTTATGATCGTAAAGAGTTCATTTTTGTTCGATAAGTTTCAACAGTAATTCAAAAAGATTGCGAACTGTATAAATCATTATAATTTTCGATTCTTTTAACGATGTAGTTATATTGAGAATTTATGAAAGTTCCAAAGAAACTAATTATTACTATTTGTATGATTTATACGTGGACAAAGTCAAAATCCAAATGGCGGCGTAGAAAGGTTCGAATGACAGTGATCGTGTTAGTAAATTTAGTTCGAGTCTACCAAAAATATACTCGAGGTATAGTTGTTACCACAACAAGAGCCGATGGCCTCAATATTTGAATTCCGAATCTTATCAAAATTGATTAAGAAGTAGATAATAGATGTGTATATATTAAACATATATCGTTAATGATATTTTTTTATCGCTTTTTACGATCCTTTAATGATTGATACGCGCACGTATCTGCACTATTGAATTACATAAAACGATTAGCATCGATCTGTATTTCAAAGGATATCAGGAGAAAAAGCTCGAATGTTTTTTCTTCCTATTTTTTTTTCATTTCTTTTTCGTTTTTCTTATTTTTTAATTTTTTATTTTTTTCCATTTTTTTTTATCTCTTTTTTTACTTTTATTTGTTTTTATTATATCATCCTCCTCGTAACGGAGTGTACTAATTTATACGGTAGATTGGTTTCAGAAAAAATCGTGCGAAAAGAGAATTAGGTATATACCGAAAATACGTGGCAAACTCCTTGGTTAAATTCTTGAAGGTTGGTTAATCGACGGAAAATCACAATAACAGATGAGTCGAACGTCCAAAGCTACAATTAATGGAAATTAATTAAACATTACGTCAAATGATTTATTTCGCGGAAAGATATGACGAAAAAAATCACTGGGATTATATCCATCCATATTAACTCCCTTCTTTAATTATTTCTTGGAATAACATCGATCTTCAAGCGAGATCTAACCACCTGTCGTATCTATAAGAGACTGTGAAGAAATTATATCTACCTAAGTGGATGCATGCAATGCATTCGATAAGCGAGCAAAGCCAAGGTTGATAGGAAGGCAAAATTATACGAAATATCACTCCTAATCGTACAAGAAAAATTAGAGAAAAATAAAAAAAAAAAGAAGAGAAAATAATTTCTTTTATCTTCAACATTTTTTATTTATCAATAGTATTTATTAATTTCAAGGAAAAACAACATTCTTATCATATTAAATACATGTTGATATCATTTGTCTTATAAAATATTATTTTTGAGATTAATCTTAGTGATAATTATAGTAATGATAGGAACGATTATTAAAAGCGTATGTTCGGGAAAACTCTAAGAAAATCGAGCATCGTATAAAAAGAGAGAAAAAAGAAAATAAAACAAAAATATCTCTTCTTATTATCGAGAATCAAAGTTATTGCGAATAAGCGAAGCGTTTATTTTCTACCAGTTTTCCCTTTTCTTCGCGAGTTTTGCCGAAGCAACGGGACGTGAAATTTTCAACGTCGAGGTAAATTAAAAAAAGAAAGAGAAAAAAAGAGAAAGAAAAAGTAAACAAAAAGGAATTAGCGCCTTTTCAATTTCTTCCACGTCGCCGTTTATAAATAACCCTATTTTCCGGCAATGAAAAGAGCGGTAAATTCGAATTAAGGAATGAATACATTTTTGTTTTGGACAAAACTGTTTATTTCGAATTCTTTCATTCTGTAATAGGTTTTGTATTTTATTTATATTAAACATTTATTTTGATATATTAATTAAAATATAATTCGATCGAAAATGATTGAAGTCGATGCGCGAAATACAAAGTTGCGAAGAGTAAGTACATTAGACACAAATTAACTGACTCATTCGGACGACCGGTAGTGCATGCCACTAACATAAGAGTTATCTTATTATCCTTTTAACCATTTATCAGACCAATTTCTGTTTCCCGTACCACGGAACCATATTTTTATCCATCTTCGCGAGAAAGAACAAAGACCGGAAGAAGACCGAATATTTTTTTTTGTTTTTATATTTTTTCTCTCCACGTTTTTCCCCTACTCGTATATAATCGTTTCTTTTTAATTCGAAACACACACACACACATACATTCTCTCTCTCCCTCCCTCCCTCTCTTTTGCTTCTCTTTTCTAACAGTTTCGAGCTCTTAGAATCTTTAGGCTCTTTCTTCTTTGACGAATATCACCGTACGATCTTCATAAAGTCTACGGGAAACGTTTTCATCGTCAAAGTAGAGAACTAGAGACGTTGAAAAGCGTGAAAAGCGAAGTCGATGACCCGACACTTTCATGAGAAGTCGCACGAGTGAAAAGTATTGCTCCCCTAGAGGCCCTAGAAATCAAATTTTACCGAGCTCGTTTCACGGAGAATCGTGATAAAATTGTCATGTTTAATATAGAATCATGCACGAGAAAGATTTTTTTGCCTTTATTTAAATGTTTAAATTATTATAGAGATTATACCGAGATATATACGTGTGCGTGTATTAGCGTTGAAATATTGGTAAGATCATTTCAAATCGGAAATGGTTGAATTAATTACTTTTATCATGATAGAAGACGCCATCAACTCTCTTTATGTATCAGAGAGAGAAAAAGAGAGAGACTGAGAGAGTGAGTGAGTATGTGAATGTGTATATATCTCCCCTCTATCTCTTACCCTTTATATATTCTCCGACATATATATTTTTTAGTAACTACGTCATTCGCTACCAGAGTTCTATACGTTTGCAAATCGATATCGTACGTGAAGATGTTTGTATGTATTCATACGTAGGTATGCGTGTGTTAGAACATGTAGTCTCTCTTCCGTGTCAACCGTGGGTAATACGTATGTAGAATCTTTATCGTGGGTTAGAAACCTTCTGATGAAGAAAAAAAACGATATATATATATATATATATATATATATATATGTACATGTACATATAGATGCATATATACGCACATACATGCATACGTAAATATGTATATATAATCTATCTCTTTTGAAAAAGTGTCAATTTTCTCGTCTTGTCCTTTTGAATTTTTTTCACAAAATAGTCACTGAGATAGACATCGGCAAATACGTGTCCTATGTAATCTACGAAATAGTAATACGTTACGTAATATTAGAGAGAGAACACGTATAAATATGTCATATTAATTTCACGAGTGGCGTTGGATATCATTTTGAGAGATACGATAAATTCAATGAAGAATAGTGGCTTATTCTCTATTCCGTTTAAAATCGTCGATCCGGTGATCATCATATTTGATTTATGTATATACACATGTCGTTGATATTCACAAAAAAGAAATTTCATTCTTACATCTTTATTGCGTTTGTATATTCGATATCTTTTAGCGATAAGAGTACATCGGTGTCAGATAATATAATAATCATTGTTAATTATTCGAAGACAGCTGATTAGTCTTTTTGTTAAAATTGCTTTCGACGAGTTGAATAAATGGAGAAAGAGAGCGAGAGAGACAGAAAGAGAGAAAAATGATGCTTTTATGGTAGAAGTTATTACGCAGCGTGACTTACAATCGGGCAATGATCGAAAGACGTAAACAATTTCTCTCTCTCTCTCTCTCTCTCTCTCTCTCTCTCTCTCTCTCTTTCTCTATCTTTCTTACTTATAAGTGAATTTCTCAGAAGATTTCTTATTTTTAATCGATCAAACGTTACATCGATGCGATATTATATTTTTTTTCGTAATATTCTTACGTCTTTCGATTCTTCGAATTAGAGATTTTCATTTGTATTTAGTTTGACAAGAAAATATAAAAAGTAAATTTCATGGATTAATTTTATGAGTATTTGTTTTATTTTTTTCATTGAATTTTATAGAAAATTCTTTTTTTTTTTACAAATATTTGTATAGTTTATAACTTTGTTACATTGAAAATAATAGTGTGAATTGAAAAAATTATTATGCAAAGGGCGGTAGAGTCGAATATTGTGAGATGGTTTGGTTAGTTCAAGATGATGTTTGGAATAACGAGTGAAACAAGTCACGGGGAGATAAATTCCACCGTGTTAAGAGTCATTCTCCTGTTTATCTTATACGATAACAATATTAGCTAGCCACAAGAATATTTAATTTAATGAGCTCACGAAGACTATCCCACAGAGTCTGCTCCTTATTACAAAAAATGTATATAATTAGAAATCATTTCCTCGGTGATATTAAAACTCGTTGTCGTTCAGTAGAATAATATCCTTCGTGGAATTAGTTTCAAAATAGAAATAAGTGCAAGATTGCGATAATCGAGAGCAATATGTGGCATTTATATAAGTACGTTCGTACGTACAGAAGTTACAGATTTTTAACTCTTCATAACTCGATTTTCTTGTGTTAAAAAAAAAACAAGTTATATAACGTGAAACTTATAGTACACTGTGTATTAATTGTAAATATAACTTATATTTAATACGAGCTAAGAATTAATTTTGTGGCGAATAAAATGGCTTATCGCGCTTTAAATATCTATTTTTGTTAAGATAAATCGTTCTCATTTTAATCATAATTCTACTGAATCGTACCAAAAATATTTTTTGTTGCTTTTGAAGATATTTAAAAATATGAAGGGGAAAAATTATTTTATCAATAATAAGCAATATTACGATTAACACAAATTTTTTTTTTTCGAGAATATGAATATTTTTTCAAATAGATCGACATATTTTTATTACTACAATAAGTTCTGTTTTATTTGATTTTATGTTTTTTATTTATTGTTGCGTCAACCGCTTGTATGGGTTATTAGCATCATTAAGAGGCAAAGTTCACAGTTTATTAGACATAAGACGAGTTTTGAATGATATGAATATTTTCACCTTCAGATCACTGTACAATAAAATGAGGTTTGTAAAAAAAAATAAGGAAATTTGAAATTTATCTGTCTAATTGCAAAATATATATCTTAGGTATTTGAAAAGATTTGTTTAGTGATTAATCCAACACACACACATATATACAGAAGCGCGCGCGTTGCGTTTACATACATATGTAGGTGCAAATATTTATCTGCACGTATCGAAAGTTAATCTAATTTTGATTTATTCACCAAAATCTTTTTTAATCCAATAATCCTTTTAGATTAAATTTAACAAATATATATGTAAAAAAAAAAAAAAAAAATAAACAAATAAAGTTGGTTATACGATTCCTAGTATCTACTAAATTAATAGCTTCCTGTTTTTCCACGAAAATTAATCGTGTAGGTGATGATAGGATGACACGATATATAATAACGATTAGTACGATGTATGTAATATCATATAGTCGCGATTAGAGTCTTATCGAGATTATTCGAATCATAAAGAAAAGCGCGCGCACTTGTCTTAAATACAAGTTAGTTTGCATGAGAAAAGAAGAAGGGAAGACGAAGAAGAAGAAAAAGAAGAAGAAGAAGAAGAAGAAGAAGAAGAAGAAGAAGATGAAGATAAAGACGAAGAAGAAGAAGGAGAAGGGAGAAAGAAGAAGGAAGAGGAGAAGAAGAAGAAGGAGGAGAAGGAGGAGGAAGAGGAGGGGGAGAGGAGGAGGAGGAAAAAGAAGAAGAAACTCACATACATATACAAGAGAGTCGAGGAGAGTGTGCGCTTAGATGGCAGCTATCAGTATTAACCCGGCCATCTCAGCGCGTGCTCGCTTTCTCGCGCTCGAGGGAGCATTAATTCGTATTTGAAGTAATTTCGGCAAAAAGAAAAAAGAAAGAAAGGAAAAACCATATATAATATTCAGAAATTCGAGACACGAAATTTGAAATCGTGTTTTATTTTAGAGAGGGGGGAGAGAGAATAAAAAAAAATAGTTTAAGTGTGTTTAGAAAGTTCCCGCGTAAATTCTATATCTGTCACGTGACATCGCGAGAAACACGTCATACTTGTTCTGTTTTTCGAGACCCTACGAAAGAGAGAGAAAGAGAGAGAAACGTAGGGATAGAAAGATCGGAGATAAGACCGTGGAACGTGAGACTCACGTGGTCGTTAAGAGATATAAATAAGAATAAACTAGAAAAAAACGAGAAAACAGAGAATTCGATTATATTTTACAGAGCGGGACAAAAGAGAGAAAGAGAGAGAGAAAGAAAAAGAGAAACAACTTCATTTGTGGAAATCTAATCTTTTTACGAGTTGAGTGATAAGAAGAACCACGCGTGATGCTGCTGTTGAATGTGAAAAGTTCGAAGATCCGCCTAAGATTCGTTCGATTGATAGAACGTAAATAGAAACGAGATATTGCGATAGTTTTGATAGAAAGGACGTGTTGTCCTTTGATTGTGTTAATCTCAAGAATTTCAAGAACGACAAGAAATACACACACATATCATACGTACACATATATCTCTGTGTGTGTGTTTAATATATATATATATATATACACATATATACACACGGATATCGTGTAAACGAACTTTTGTTTAACGATAACGTTACAGAACGGATTGTACGTAGTTTTCATGTCTTCCAGACGAGTGTGACATTGCTCATGAAACTTTCGATTCTGTCGGTCGATCGTATTCGGATTAATTCGAAGTTGCAATTCAAAGGAAAAAGGACGTTGGAAAGAAAAAATTGTTGAGAGATCACTTTCACTCTTCTCTGCCGATCGAACTTTTTTGGAATCAACTTCAATGACGTATTTTCTCGTTATGGTACGTCCTTTTTATTTTATTTTCTTTCTCTCCTTTTTTTTTTTTATATGTATTCCTATTGAATTTTCGTATAAAAATCGTTCGACAGATCGTTGCCCCGGAACGATGACGAAGACACGAAAATAAATACTCGTAAGTGATAACGAATTAAAACGGCTGTCGATTCATTATCTTACTTATCGAAAGTAATTAGACGATTTATTTCTAGACGATTAAGAGATTTTCTTTTTTTTTATTATTCGATATTAATCAAATATCAGGTTGATATATGTACATATATATGTTTAATATTATTAATATTATTCATTGATATCTATTATTTTGTGTATATATATATATATATATATATATATATATATATATATGTATATGTATGTATGTTTGTACGTACGTATGTATGTACGTATGTATATATGTATGTATGCATATTTTGTCTGAAAGCTATATCAACGTAAATAAAATGAAAAGAAAAGCGTCATAATCTGGAACAACACTTCGTTTAGTATGGTTTCGCGTTGCCATTTTACCTGAAGAAATCCAATTGTAAGGGATTTGCTTTCTTGACCCTTAAACTCTTTACTTCATTAGAAAGATACAGCAAAGACGTTGTTAAATACATACATATATATATATATATATATATATATATATATATATATACACGTACTATAGAGAATTTCGTTTTTCATAGATACGATAATGTGAATTTTTAATTAATGAAACTAATTAAGGTATTAGTAAAATATCATTGCTAAGAAATGTAATGGAAATATGATGAAAAGGAATTACTGAGATTTTTTTTTCTTTTTATATGAGAAAGTTACAAAAATTTGCATGATTAATTCCGTTAATAATAAAATGAGAACGGTCACGTTCTGTTAATAATACAACGACATCGATCACGTTCAAAAAATAAACAAGGAGAGAGAGAGCGAGCGAGAGAGAGAGAGAGAGAGAGAGAGAGAGAGAGAGAGAAAGCAAACGTTGTTTCAATTTCATTGTTGAAATTAATAAATTATAAGCACGTACAGAGTTTTGAATTTGGTAAATAAAGCACGACAATGGTTGGCGAAGCAAGTGATAAAAACGATATCACTTAGGTGTCAAGAATATGTTTCATTATGGATGGATAAACGAATGATCATTGGTGTGTCGAAACACGTGGTAAACCGTGGATCATTCGTTATTTTTTTTTTTTTTTTTTTCTTTTGAGATAACGAAGGTCCATAGTTTCTCGGTCAAACGTTATCCAACTTTCCGATAACGGCCGAGCTGTCAGTTCTAAGGAGCCACGTGCTTTCTTTCTTTAAACGTTGCGCGCCAATCTTTAAGTCCAACTTACTATTCGATTCTACACGAATGATTTTCATCTGTTTTCTTTATTTTTTTTTTAATTTTTTATTCTTTTTTGTTTTTAATTTTATTTTAGGCAGAGTGTTCATTCATTTTAGTAAACACATTGTTGATTGGTCATGAATTGTTAATATTTGAATAAGGATTTTAATTCAATTACGAATATAACCAGCGTAGAACGTATTACTTTTTGCATACAATATCCGGTAAACAATGGATATTAAATAATGATTATTTCTTAAAAATATTCGTTCCTATCCAATTTTTACACGTAGGTATTATGTAATATGTACTAATTGCGTATGTATGTATTTTTTTGTTTAAAGATCATGCTTGCAAAATAATAAGAAATTAGTATAGTAATATAGAAGTATAATAGAATAGTATTTATTATTAATTTGTCTTTTGGACGGATAAAATCTAATGAACGATTTGTTCCCTTTGAAGCATTCGAATAGAAATGTTTTTGATTGGAACTTTAGAATGTCCAAAGTTTCTAGTATTCGCTATCCTGATTCGTGGTAGTAACAAATCATGGATTTCCGTTACGTTTAACGAATAGGGTATGATCTTAAGAGAACCTTTCGCGAAGTTCGACGAATTTACAGGTTCTCTCGCGTGAGAGTGGGAGGTGGGCCGGAGAAGGAACAGCAGGAGAGGAGGGAAGTAGGATGCGTGGTAGAAAGGGAAGGGAAGAGATAAGTGAAACTCGAGGAAATTCAAATTGCAATGAGCGTTCGACGGAGCACGTAACTTTTAATGTTTGTAAGTTGGAGCTTGTCAAGGATTCATCTGAGGTAATCTTATCGTCTTTTCGCGATTCAAGGACGAAATTTCATTTAACAACATTTCATTGTCTATCTTATCAAAACGTCGTTTTGTGGATTATTCTTGATGGCGATTTAAGTGAGCACGTATTACCTAAGTATTTCGATTACAGTCATTCGATATCTATCTTTTTATATATTTATATAACGTTCTTAACGACATATAACATATTTCTTTTTGTCGGATTATGTACAAAAAGAGGAAGAAAAAAAAAGATGATCGTTAGCGCGAGGATAAGCTCTTTCGTTTATACCAGGGATCACAATTTTAATTACAATTGAACACTTTGTTATGTGTCTTGTTATTCGATCGTTCGATAATTCATCTGAAAATAATGATCAAAATTTGATCTCGTACATCGAGAACTATCGCGTCGTTATGAATTTTTGTAAAATGTAATTTTTTTTCTTTTTCGTGGTAAAAATATTGTCGCCAGAATAATGGATATATATATATATATATATATATATATATATATATATATAGGTAGGAATGAAAAAATTGATTTGTCATTCTTTTCTGTTATCGCTAATTTTAACCGACAAATCGAATGTCGACAATATCAAGAATCTATTTCCTTTAACTTTTTCGATTTTGCTCGTAGGAGGGACAACATTGTTGTGTTATCTTTAGAAGTTCTCTCGATAAATGTTCGTACACCACAACAAAGGCGTCGATACCGTGAAAGTGATCACAATAGTGTTCATGATCTACCGATTGCGTCGACTCCCTATAGCCCAAGGCCTTTTGTGTGTCTACTCTTGTCTCATTGCCTTCTCCGTCTCAGTTCTCTTCTTTATTTTCATTTTATCGTACGCTGTTGAGACGTCGACACGTTGTCTTCTCAAACAATCAAACGTTCAATTATTGTACGAATTTTTTGGCCTTCGATGACAATATCCTTGCGTAAGTTAATAAAAAAGCTGATAATCGTGTTGCATTAAAAGAAGATAAAAATGGAATTGTAAATGATACAGAAAAAGAAAAAGGAAATTCATTTAATTTCAAATAGTGAACGATTCAATTTATTTATTTATTTAGATTTTATATCTTTATATCTAATATTTTACAATAATTCAAATATTTATTTATTTATTCGGGTTTTATCATTATTTTCATTATTTAATCATTCTTTTTTCTTTCTTCTTTTTGTTTTTTCTTTTTTCTTGGTATATTTTATATAGCATTTCAACACTCCTGTAAAGAATCCACTTAATTTATCTACGTTAGACACGATAACAAAGCTTCGCATCCTCGAACATTGTTTTATATTAGCCGAAAGAAAGTAGGTCACCGGTTGTCCGTTTTAATGAAGCGACCCACCCTTTTTCGAGAATTAAGCGTTGCGATTATTAATAAGGATTATGACACCTGGGCACGTTTCCGACAACGTCACTCAACTAGGCCGAAGGATTTTATATTTTATTATATTTAACCCTTTGTAATACCATGTAACTTTGAAGTCACATACTTAAGTGTAGTATCATAATATATGTATTCAATCTAATTTCATTTTATCATAATGAAATTATTTATTAGTTCATACATAAAATTTTTAATGTTTTTTTTTTTTAATTCTAAGTTATAATTAATATAATGTATTAACAATATATACTGCGTATTCAAAATGTATCGATGCAAATGTTTATCTCGACGACAATTTTTGAGAAATATTGTTCAAATAAGAGTTATTTGATATCAAGGGGGAGATATTATGGCATTTATTGTTTCTCTTTAAGTGAAGGATTTTAAGATCATTATTTCAAAGTCCATTACATTTTTTTTTCTTTTTCTTTAATAGGGACCTACATTTTTTTATAACATATTAGCAACATATCCTACGTGAAAGAAACAAGTAACTTCTGCTTGAAATATTTTTTCATCTGGAACTAGAAAAAATAATTAGCTTGTAGAGGATTAATAACTCTATTGTGAGAAGGGACAGATGTCATTAAAAATGACGAGATATCAATTAAAATACGACGAGTGGCTAGAAGAGAGATAGAGCGTGCTTGTACTGAGAAACGAGAAGTTGACGTGAAACGAATAGCGGAGAACAAAATTTCTCAAAATTTAAATTTATTTAAAAAATAATTGCAGTCTTTTTTCTATAGATATTTTTTTAAGTAGATTTAATTTGTCTGATCTATAATTTTTCAATATATATGTATGTGATTGCAAAATTAATGCGTGCAATAATTTAGTTTTTTATTAAATTTCGTAGAAAGAAGTTTATGATAATGCAATTTCTTTAGTTTTTTTCAATATTGATTAATGTTTATTTAATATTTTTTTGTTAAAAGATTAGAATTTTTATTTTTCTAGAATGTCAATGCTTCTACCTTTTTTTTTTCACACAACCTTTGACATTTTGACTTGGCCAAAAACATTCTCGGATAATATTCAGGGGTATTCGGATGGGTTTTAAATACACGAATACTAGGAAGAGTACGTAAATAAACTCGGAAGATTGGCGCAGGTGGGCAAAGACAACTATTATATCTTTGATATAAATGTACGTTGATTCCCGTTAAATATTGGCTCGACTTTACTAGGTGACCTTAAAATATAACATTGCATCGTTTTTCTCTTTTTATATGGGTGTGTGTATAAGTGTGTGTATTTATGTTTACATTCACACGTGCAATTAATTGTTACCAAAAGCTACATTCAAGGAAAGATACGAAAGCTTTTGCGGAGATCAGATTTAGACCGTAAGTGTATCGAAGCATCGTCTTCTAATATGTTTTCTTGGCTAACTTTCAAAATCGTGGAAAATATCGTGTCGTTAAAGTCTGTGAGCATCTAACATTTCGAATTGTTTTTCATCGGAATTATTGAAATTTCTTATTGAATTTTTCATTATTTAATTATTATGGAGAAGGTATTTGCATTAAGAAACAAATAAAAACCTATCAATTTTGTTTTCCAAATTATATTAAATAAAAGTGATTTAGATTACTCAAAAATATATAGATATCTTTTTATTTTTTACTTTTCTTTTTAATTTAGATTTATTTCCGAAAAATAGAAAATAGGAAGATGATTTCGTAAGAGATAACGATTTCGATGAATACGGAAGGAAGAAGGAACAAGATGATGGGAGAAGAAGAAGAAGAAGAAGAAGAAGAAGAGGAAGAAGAAGTAGAAAAAGAAGACGAAACGCAGTAGGGGAGGAAGATATGGTCGTAGTGTATCTCAAGAGAAAACCACGTGACCACTGTGGCCAACGTTAAATCCTTAAATTGATAGCAACTCATACACAATGAACTTCATTTATAATCGCCGACTCTAACTCGAGCCAGCTACATCGGCCGGTTACGAAATGTCAGAAGCGGATCTCGTCTCTACTAGGCGTATCTCGCCGAGTTAAATCTCGGGAACACGAGTGATATCAGAAGAATTCTTAATCAAATATATTTGTCACATTCGATATCAATTGCGAATGAAATATTCAATTTCACACGAAACCTATTGAATGGGGCTTATGTTATAATTCACTTAATACTTCTTTAAGAATTTAGATCGGAGTAATTGAACGTTCGATATCAAATTTATGAACAATAATTTTTTTTCTAGAGATCCCTCCTATCACTGTAGCAATAGGACGTTTTAAAAATCTTTATTTCTCATTTAAATTTACGCATATAATGTAATAGTTTTCTCTCTCTCTCTCTCCCTCTCTCTCTCTCTCTCTCTCTCTCTCTTTCTGTATCTAATAAAAATTGCAAAATATCAAATACTAGAATTTCATTTGTAATGTTGAAATCATTTTACTAGATCACAAGACCAGCATATTTTTCTAACGAAATAGATGGAAACATATCTGGATCAGAAGATAACCGATGTTTTTCTTTTTGCAGAATACACCGTTAGAGCCGAATCAGTATCGTTCGCCGCATGGGTGCCTGGGTTGACGATCGTTTAGTGGAGGAGGAGGAGGTGGTCCTGATCAAACAGCAGAAGCAAAAGCATCAGCATAAACAGGGCCCATCAAGAAGGACTTGCCGAATTTTTGATCGAGTTTGCGATGGTGGCGGTGTGGGTACGGGCCAATTGCGTCCAGACATCATATTCTCATATTACGCCGCGTTCGCGTCCGCGTTGCTGTTGCCGTTACGTCGTCAGTTTACCAGGCAGTTGTACGAGTGGCCGTGTTTACCATTGTTTAAATCAAGGACGAAACTAAATCGGTTTTGAATTGAAAGTTCGCGTGAAGTTTTCTACAAAATTTAAAACGATTAAATCTCATTGGGGAAAAAGAATCATATTCTCTTCTTCTTTTCTCTTTTCATTTTCTTTACATTCTCGTTCCGAGAAGATTATAAGAAGGGAAATTGCAAGAAGAAACATCGAAGGTGGGCTTTGATGTCATTCGACACAAAGTCAGATAAATTGCGTTTGAACGAGGAATATTTCTTTCGTCGAAGGGTGTTCGCCAATATGGCCGACTGGACCAAGTTCAAGGGCAAGAGAAACAGTCGAAAGAACGAACGAAATGGATCGACGGGCGAGAGAAATGATGGTTTTCCGAAGGAGTCTGGTTCATTGGGGGGGAATGGAGTATTGGATTCGAACGATCGAAAGATTGTTATTGAAGTTACCGATAAGACACCTTTCGAAATGCGTCTGGAAGAGACACGAGAAAATAGCGGAGGACAGGAAACGGTGGAGGTTCTCTTGGAGGACACTTCCAAAGCTTTAAATAGATATAAGGATAACAGCGAAGAGAAAAGACTTGTAGAGAAATATAGCGATCAGTGGTTAGAGCCTGGATCGAGAATACGTCAAGAAGCGAAACAAGAGTTGATAGAAAGTATGAATAATTCACCAAAGAGACCAGGAAGTCTTTATAAAGATGACTCGTCTAGTCCACAAAAGTTGAAGAATGTTTTCAACGAGAGAAATTCGCTTTTTGGATCACCAACCAGGATCCCTCTCTCGTCGAAGGGTCACTCACCAACAGAGAAGAGTACGGAAAGACTCGTTAATGGTAAATCACCGAGAGAAGAGAAGCAACAACATCACGTTCAATTTAACAAGGATTCGAAAAAGCAATCGCAACAGCAAGAACAGCAACAAAATTTGTCAGAGGAGAGACCACATCCGAGTCCTTCGATTTCTACCTCGACTACCAGTAGCTCCGAGGACAACTCGACTCTCGATCAATTTTGTGAAGCCAGACCACCGGACGGTGGTTGGGGCTGGGTCGTGGTCGCTGCTTCCTTTATGGTTAATCTCATAGCGGATGGCATCACTTTTTCATTCGGTGTCATTTACGTCGAGTTTCTTAATTATTTTGGAGAAGGCAAATCAAAGACCGCATGGATAGGTAGTCTTTTCATGGCAATGCCTCTGTTGTCTGGACCAGTAGCGAGTTTTCTAACGGACAGGTACGGTTGTCGGAGAGTCTCGATAGCTGGTAGTATATTAGCAACTGCAGGATTTATCGTGAGTTCATACGCAAATTCAATGGGGGTTCTAATTTTTACATTTGGAGTCGTTGCCGGTTTCGGATTGTCTTTATGTTTCGTTGCGGCAGTCGTCATCGTCGCCTACTACTTTGACAAGAAGAGATCTTTCGCCACAGGATTGTCTGTCTGCGGCAGCGGCATTGGTACTTTCATCTTTGCCCCTGTAACTCAGTATCTTCTTGCGGAATATGGTTGGAGAGGAACGATGTTGATTCTAGCAGGTCTGTTTCTGAATTTAGCGGTATGTGGCTGTTTGATGAGGGACCTCGAGTGGACGACCACCATAACAAAGGCAAAAACTGAGGAGAGGAGAAAAAATCGTGAGAAAAAGAGATCGAGAATGCAAAGCTCCAGTGCCGATTCGTTCTCCGCAAGTAGTTCGGCAAATACGACAACTCAAACGCCTCATGGTGACACAAAAAGAAGTTTTGCTTCGGCGAATGCGATGATCATCGAGAATCTTCGTCTGCAAGAGGAAGGGGACGACGATAAACTCTTCTCCAGTCTCGTCAGTTTGCCTACTTTCGTTAAAAACGGCGAGAAGGTTCCACTCGAGGTACTGGAATTACTAAGTACTCGAAAGAACGTCTACAACGTCTTGGTACAAAATTATCCGAATCTTTTGATATCCTCCAAGAGCTTCAGCGATTCCGGAGCTCTTCACGATCAAATAAGTATACCTTCGGCTAGATTCGTACCAACGCCCAGTCCATTAGCCGATCTTAAAGGCGAGGATCGCAAAGACAAAAGCTCGAAAGATGATGAGCAAGAAATCGGAAAACAGGCCGATGCCTCGTATCTTTGGTGGCTAAAAAAGATCAACTCCGATAGTCCTTTGCGTCGTTCAAGTACCATGGAACATCCACGAAGACTGCCCACAGCCTATCTCAAGGACATCAGGATGCACAGGCACAGTCTCACTTATAGAGGAGCCATGCTCAACATCAACAGGTATCGATTGAGAGCCTCTAGCTGTCCAGATATTTACAGGAATTCGATGACCACAATAGCTAAAACGAAGTTGGTCTGGTACGCTGGCCTTTGGGAGTTCTGGGATCTTATCGTTGACATGCTGGATTTTTCTCACTTTGCCGACTCACGATTCTTACTCTTTGCCATCAGTAACTTCCTTTTACATACTTGGTACGACGTACCTTACGTCTATCTCACGGATAATGCCATTGAGATGGGTTTCAGCGAAACTGATGCTTCCATTTTGATTTCGGTGATCGGTATCACCAATATGGGCGGCGAGGTAATCATAATAATTTTTTGTCCTTTTTATTCAAATCGAACAACGAGAATCATCTAATCGGTATTTCTTTTTCGTTATTTTCAGATTATTTTAGGTTGGGCTGGTGATAGAGATTGGGCGAATGCTTCCATCGTCTACGCCGTGTGTATGTCACTTTGTGGCGCGGTCACGGCTATGATACCCATGGTGGTCAGCAATTATTATATGCTCTGCGCAATATCTGGTGCCTTTGGTCTCTTTATCTCGGCGAATTATAGTCTTACCAGCATCATTCTCGTCGAGCTGATCACAATCGAGAGATTTACCAATGCCTATGGACTTCTACTCCTTGTTCAAGGTGTCGCAAATCTCATGGGTCCACCATTAGCTGGTAAGATATCCATTATTGATAATTTGCTCGTGTCTAATTCCATCACTTGTTCGATTTATTTGTTCCAAATGAATTCACGTACAAATTTAGGTATTACAGTATCAAAGAGAGTTGGTCAAAAAGGTTAGATACGATCGATTATTGGATCGTAATAAACTTTCAAATTTGTTTACACAGATAGCAAACATTTTCAATGAAAGGATCCACCTTTTCCCGTTAGATTCTTTTTAATCTTCTACTTATTTACCCTTATTAAAAGACGACTGGGGTTAGGTAATTTTTAATGACCCAGCTTGTGATTGAAATTTCGCGACTGGAGGCTTCGACCTTATCGATCCGTTCTTCATTCTTTCAGGGTGGCTCTATGACATCACCGGATCGTATGATCTCTCCTTCTACTTGGCCGGCTTCTTCATCGCCGTAAGTGGGGCGTTGCTTTTGGTAACGCCGCTCGTCGGCCTCTATCGAAAATTTAGGCCAGGCTTGAAGGAAGAGGTAGCTAACAAGGATTTCGCCGAAACGAATAATGTTTAAATTGTGACGTGATTCATAACATTACTCTTACGATACGAAAGATCTTGAAAACAAAAAGAAAATAAAAAAAAAATTAAACAACGGAGAATGGGGGTAATGGAATTTATGGAAAAATTATCTTTCCGATTCAGGAATTGTAAATTTACGCGTAAAGAAAAAAAAAAAAAGAGACATAAAAAGAAACACACATACTTTCTATGTATTTTGAAGATTTTTCTGACGGCGACGCGTACCGTCTATATACATATTATATATCAACTTTCGCGTTGCACGTTGATTATTATTATTATTACTATTATTATTATTATTATTACTACTACTACTACTACTATTACTATTACTACTACTATTAATATTATTCCAGTCGAACGTTTTATGGTTCCTTCGTAGAAAATAGAGAGAGAGAGAGAGAGAGAGAGAGAGAGAGAGAGAGAGAGAGAGAGAGAGAGAAAAGGAACAAGAAATAACGAAGTATCTTGTAGGTCCAAAGTCGGTCGATCAATATTACAAAAAAATTAAAAAAAAAAAAAAAAAAAAAAAAAAGAACGTTTGAAACGGCTAATTTACAAATTCGACTTTTTCAAACCTTCAAATTGTTATTTGCATGTTTATCTCTCGTAACATACAGAATCGTAACAAACATACAGAAAAAAAAAATAATAATAAAGAAAGAAAATAAAAATAAAAAAGCAATCTATAGCCGATAATATATAGTTAGATCCGTCGTTTCGAGGTCATAAAAAGCGTGTTCTCGTTAACATTCACGTTACAATTATATCCGAGAGAATGATAGACTTTCGAATTTTTTTAAAGAAAACGATCGATTTGACGTTTACATATTGCTTGTTACATACGAAAGAGAAGGATGAAGGATCATGAGAAAAAAAAAAAGAAAAAAAATGAAAATAAAAAGAAAAAAAAAATGAAATCAACATTATCGTCGATAATGTTCTAAGAGTCGTAATCCAAGGCCAAAGAATTTTGTCTCGTGATTGGATGTACACTTTAAAGGGCGATAGTTGTGTGACCGCGGAGAACAAAGATTTAAGATTTACTATAGTCATATAAGAGATAATTACAATAGAAATATGTACAAACTAGGAACACAGAAAGTTTGGCTGTAGTACGATTTCGTGCAGCTCGTCGGAGATTACGATAAGATTCGTTTAAACGTTTCTTAAACGAAGATAAAGGAAAAAAAGTTGTTTGGTATCGCGAGCATCGACAGCTATATGCAGTTTCGAATCTCAGGATATTAATTATTAGCATACTGCATTATATAAATTATATTATCTTATATTGTCCTACATTATTGTAACATTGCGTTGCATTACTTTACACGTGTATACACAGATTTATAGTGTACACATACACACACACGTACATACGTAATACATAAGACACAAATACAAATACGTACATAGAGGAGAATGGCGAATCGTTGGTGTCGAGGAATCAATTCACGAGGCACAATATTCGACCTTGTTCCATTCATATTCCTTCATGATCGTTGTTAGATGTCTACTAGTGTTTATAGTTTCCTTCTTTTTCGTTCACACACGTTGCACGAGCTTGTAGTTTCGTGACGTAATTTGACAAGTTATCCGGGGATAACGCCTTTTAGTTATCAGTGTGAATTTTTTCAATGCACCATGCAGCACCTCTTTTCTCTCTCTCTCTCTCTCTCTCTCTCTCTCTCCCTCTCTCTTTCCTTTTTCTTTCATTCTTTTTTCTTCACAGATTTATCATTCAAGTACATACGTATATCAATAACTGATTTACATAATACTTGAATATTCACGTAGTTGTTTTCTATTCTTTTTCTTCATTCTTTATATCTATCTTCATTATCATCATCATCATTATCATCATCGTCATCTCATCAACATCATCCTTATCATCAGTATCATCAGGATGGCGTGTACTCGTAATTTAAAGAAGCGTTTGTAAATAATGGTATATGTATATATATATATACTGCTTTTCTGTGATGATGAATCAGTGGATTCGATGATGAGCATTGTGAACTATTCTACAAGAAAAAATGGATAGCTTAGATTGCATAGCGTCTGAGTGAATGAATGGATGAATGTATGCGTGCCCTTTTATCCGAAGGATCAAGATCATCTTCTTACGCGGAGTATATAGTTTCACGTGGCCTTCGTATCAATTTAGAATTATTATCTCATATCTACTTTTCGCGGATAGAGTTGAAGAAGAAAAAAATAAAAAAATTAAAAGAAAAGGAAAAACAAAGAATTCGAAGTTTCACTTAAACGTGTGTGGTATCCCGTTTTTTGAACGTATAATACATAAATACGTAGTATTGGAATCGTATCGATATTAATACATAATATTCGAGTTTGAAACATTCACTGTGTTTACGGATACGAGTCGATCAGTGTGTTTTGTGATATTTAGCTAGAAAGATATATATATACATACATATATATATATATACATATATATATATGTATATGTATATATATTACGATAACTATACAATTAATTGCTACCATAGAGAAAATTCGATATAAATTTAAAACACTAGTAAGATAATAATGCGAATGTACATACATACATGTATACATACGTATATACACATATACATGGACAATCGAAATTTACTCAAAATGAATAGAATTGTTCTCGATGATTTTTATGTTAATTTTTTAATATATTATAACATTTCAAAAATCTTCGTTATGTTACTTTGTTTCGATTTGTGAAAAAGAAAAAGAAAAATTAATTGTTTAATTAAGTGACGAATTAATTAATTAATTTTTTTCTTTGAAATCATTTCGATGTATATGTATATATATATATATATATATATATTTTCTTTTTTTTCATTCTTGACAAAATTGATGTAATCGACGGCTTTTTTTTATTTAAAAATATTTGTTAAATGAAAAAAAGGTAATCGTTAAGGAGTTTAAAGCGTGCATTTAATTGTAAAGTTATCGTAAAGTTACTTGGAAAACTTTCTCGTCTGATTGTGTTAGAAAGAAAGATGTTTTAAAAAGTGCGTATGTTTATGCGTTATATGATTGCGCCAGTTCGCGCATCCGTAGCTTCGAGAAGGCGTATCTAGGAAACGTATATAAAGAAATATTTTATTATGAAGACAAAAATAATCACATTACGAATGTATGAAGGTGTACATGATAAGATCAATTTCGATCGATCGCGTCGATCGATGACACCTCGATCCGTAGTTTTAAAGTTAGCAAGTTAAAAGACCAAGAATAATAAGAACAGAATAAGGAAAATACACTTACATACCCACACCCACACACATATGCGGCATGAGTGAGAGAGTAAACGAGGTCTTTTAATCGTAGGTCGCATCGAGGATTTGTTTGGTTGTTAATTTTGAGGAAGCAACAGCACAATCCGGCTTCTCTCTTATCTAATAAAAAATCTACGTTTAAAAGAAACAAAATTCATTCTACGTAAACCCTTTTATTAAATATCTTTAATACATCGATTGTGTTTTTTCATTTTTTAATCAAGATTTTTATTTCTTTTCTTTGAAATAAAAAAGAAACAAAATTGTGCCATATTTTTTTTCTTTTCATGTTTTCTTTTCTTTATTTTTTTTTTTTCATTTCATACTACTGAGTTCAAAGCTTCGTTACAAAGAGTTGAGATACTCGTACATAAATAGACATGCATGCATATACATACATACATACATACATACATACATACATGCATACTTACATACATACATACCTACATATGCTTACTGATTATATCAATGTTGCAACGCATTAATAATACTTCAGTGCGATAAGAAAACGCATCAAGATTATTACAATTACTCTTGTATCGTATATTGCCGGGGTTATCATTTATCTTTTCTCTTTTTTTTCTTTCAAATATTTGCTTTTTTTAAAAGTGTGATAATAATTTATATAGTAAAATTACAAGAGGAAAGAAAATAGAAAACAAAAAGATAATAGGATAATAAGTGGACAGAGCCATATAAATTTATGAGACACATACAGACATACATACACACTAAGTATATTATATATATACACACATACACACACACACACACACACACATTATTTATTTTATGTTACATATAAACATACACAACTTTTTTCTCAAGTATAAAAAATAATTTTTATATTCTTGAATTTGAAAAAGAAAAAAAGATATTTTTATATAAAATATAAAATATTCGTGTTTCGTGTAATTTTATCGATTCGTTTTGAGCGTATAAATTCAACGAGGATCGGGATTTATCGTCGAACTTTGTGGATATATACATATATACATATGTACGGATAGTAGACATAGCAGTAAAAATGATAATTCGTTTCGTGTTTTCCTCGCATAGTGGCAGTGCGCAAGAGCGAGAGATTCTCGTCATGCGCTCTCAAGAACGCCGGATACAGGTGCGTTGTTTCTGCACCTTCTTCTCTGAATGACGCGTTTTCCGTGCTGCCTACAGTGTTGAACTCACTTCGTTCAGTTTATCGTGTCTCTTCGTAGAGAGAAGTTGTCTTATTATTACGTTCACGAGCGTGCGCACATTCTTGCGTTAAACAACCCTCTCTGAGATCTATAATTTTTTTCATTTTTCTCTCTCTGTCTCTTCCTCTATTTATCTATCTTTGTCTCCGTCTCTCTCACACGTGTGCGTGTCAATAAAAAAAAAAAAAAAAAAAAAAGAAAAAAAAAGAAAAGAAAAGAGAAGAAGAGAAAAAAAAGAGAGAAAAAATTTTTTTCAGTAAAAAACAAAATTGTTTCAAAAAGATCACACCGAGAGTGTTACGATATTTTATTAAAAAGGAATAAAGTTGTGTGAAAATTGAAAGTTTTAAGAAGAAGGAGAAGGTGTCGTCCATTGTTTTTCCGCGAAAATTCGAAAAGGGGCGAGACGTACTTTCTTACGTTTGGATCGATTTTGAACGGACTTTGGATAAGTCTTTCGTGGTAAGTTGGGTTGATCATTCGTCGGTACTATCGTTCTACATATTTTTCTTAATTTTTGTTTTCTTTCCTTTCTGTATCAAAAAAGAAATGTATATAATGTAAAATTTATAGTTTGACTACACTAAGTATTAGGATCTATCGAAAAGTTCTATCCGCGTAGTTCAGTTTTATTTTTCTTTTTAATTATTTTAAAGATAGATAAATAAAAAGTGCAGAATTTGTCGGTAGACCTAATTTAATGTACTTAACATCTGATTATGAATTAATTCTATGATAAAAAGATAAAGGAAGATTTAAAAAATATAGATATATGAAAATGTGAAATGGTTTTATATAGAAAGCTAATTAACTTAAAATAACCGAAGGAGAACGTTCTCAAATTTGATGAAGGAGAAAGGAGGGAATTCGTCTAGACAAAGTTTTTATCTATAGTATCCCGGATATAAATCAACTATAGCAAAACGCAATTAAAAATAGTAGCTCGTTCATGAAACTACGACGGTTATAAGTTTTGGACGAAATCGATTTTGGATCTGATCCAAGTCTCTTACGTCTACCAAAAAGATATTCTGACGATGTTCTTAACAAAATCAAACTGAGGAAAACGATCGATAAGAAGTGATATCTTTTCTTTTTTCCTTTTTTATAGAATTAATTATTACTCGTTCGTAATTGAACACGTGCGCACGTTTATATTTCAAGAAGTATAACACGTGTGCGCTTCATCTATTGCAGATAGCGTTGCAATCGATTGAAAAATCGCGAAGAAAAGTCAATTAATGTGGATTGATTAACATAATAGCTCATACAAAGCCGTTAATATTATTGCTGTCAATCACTATATGGCTTTGCTATATGTGTTACTATATGTGTTATATGTGTATTACCATTTAAATGTTTTATTCATTCTCTACGAATACATTGTAGAGAGTTAAATAGTATAAGTCAACAATTTGAAAAACATTTATATATTTAACAAGGTGATTTGATAATAATTATCAGATTACTATTTATCAATCAATTATTGTCACATATTTATAATCAACTAAGATATATAAGATTTTCCATCCATATACATGCTCCACCCTGAGTATATATATACACGACCTGTCATTCGTCCTTGAGATGATTCTCTATTTGTCTAAATCGGAACTCGCAGTCTCGTCGTCTTATCGCTACTTACATCACTTTTTTTTTTTATTTATGTACATAAAAAAACACAGCTCGATAAAAAGGAATCGTCGGAAATCTTCACAAATTTTAGATTTTCTTGTCATTTTTATTCGAGAAAAAATGTCGATACCATTCGTAAAAGCTGGTTTTTCTCTACATCATATATACATGTATGTCTATATATATATATATATATAGATGTTACTTATATCTATCGAGGACTGTGACACTCGAGACTATATCTGTGTCACGCTCTATCGCGTTTGTACATGGCTTCTTGTCAAATGGTAGCAGGTATATATTTATGTTTATAATCATTTCAGGATAAAAGATAGTTTGGAAATATAATTTCTACAATAACTTTGCATATGGAATAGATGAAAGCTTTATAAGAAAATTATGTTTAAGTTTATTCGTTTACACGAAATCATTGATCGCCTTAAGTAATTTGATTTTAGAAAATCGATTATGAATAACTGATTTGATCTTTTATCGATAGTCAATCCATTTAATTCAAATTTCTAGAATCGAGTCATTTCTCTTCAAAGTACGAAGACCTTTAAAGTATTGAATTAAAGTAATAATCTATAATCGATCTATAACTACTCGTAATTTTAATAATGATAGTCAACGATTCGTATTTGCTTTAATTTTATCGATTTGCATTGGATTTTCAGTGCCACGAGGCGTGGCAGTTATGAACGGAAGTTCGAAAATAGAAAATAGTGAACTTTTGCAATCTATTGTTTATACCAGAATATATATTTAACTTGACTGTTCAAAAATTACATATTTTTCTTCTGGACTTTTTTCTTTCTTTCTTTCTTTCTTTCTTCCTTTCTTTTTTTTTTTTTTTTTTTTAATGAAAAAGAAAAGTTGTAATTTCTTCTTTCTGCCCAAGCCACATTTTCGTTTCTTCAAACATAATTTTATTAATTTTCAAATGAAGTTAATTTATCAAAAAATATGTTAAGAATCGGAAGATCTTGTCTTTATGTGTTTTTCTCGCCGATAAAAGCGGAGACGCGAAAATCGACCAAGTCGGTCGTCATGGTGATACCTCTTCCTCCCACCGATGGTAAGCATCGGATAACCGGGTGCTCCTAGTGTATATGAGAATATAAATGTTCCTAAAGAAATCTTTTTGTTTCTGTGAAAAGGAAAAGAAAAAGAAAATTAATCAAATTTTCATTAAAGAATTTACGACAGAAATTAAATTAATTGTAATAATAATAATATTATTGATAATATTGACGTTAATATATAATATATATATATATATATACACATATATACATATACATGTTACATATACATAGGTATAGTGTATTGAGAGATTTATATTAGTAATAATAATAATAATAATTAAATTAATTCATCAATATTTAAATTGATCAATATTTAAATTGGCTTGACTGGGTTAATTGGAATTTTAAAAAGGGGCAGATATGAGAAAATTATTTTTTCGTGATAGAAAATAATTTAACAATAGATGGCCTTGAGTTAGGAAAGATTAGATCTGTATAAGAGAGAGGCGACTTTGAACTTCGTGCTTAACTATAACGTCGTCCCTGACTTACCAATCGATCGTTGACCTATTAGTACTTATTTCACAAAAGAAACGACTATTAACTATTCTTAATAATAGATAAGGAGATTAGAAAAAACAAAAGAGTAAAATGAAATTTTTGAGAAAGAAAACGTATATAACACGAGAATGTATCACGTTTATCGAACGATAAGACTTTTAAATTATGATGACTTTTTAATTTCGTTGTTTTTAGCAGGAGAAATATGGTTTCGTAATTAAAATCGATATAGTCTCTTTAAGAGAATTCATTGTAAATATGAAGAGAGAGAAAACGTTGAAAAATTAATAAAGGTGAATGCTTGTTATTAACAGCTTAATTACAGATTAATCACGTAACCACGTGATAATAGGTTGTTCATTTACGTCATAACAATTTACGTTTTAACAAATGTGACATTGATTATGTAATACGAGATCTTCCAATAACAAATAACAATTAAAATTATTTGGCTTAAATAGTGTTAAACACGAAATTAACAAGTGAGAATAATTTTTTATACAAATTTTACAGGACAGCGAGTGATCATTTTTTATAATTATTATTTTCAGCTGTTTAATCAGTTTTCTGTCGATTAATCAATTTTATTTTTCAGTTTTTAAGGAAATAGAGTTCATTTTTGTACTCAAAATCCTGCATGCTGTACGTTTAACTAATTTCGTAGATGCTAATTCCTGATCTTTCTTTTCTTTTCGTAATTTATTTATTTAGCTCCATTTTTATTATTATTTGCTCAAACCGTCAAGTGTCGCACGCACTTTTCTACGCCCACACATGCTTGCACGTATTTTAGTCTTTACACTACCTCGACGGTGAGTAACTAATTCTATTATTTATTATAAATAAATCGTATTTCCTTTCTGAAAACGTTGACTAACTATCAATTGTAAATAACACTATGTGTATTGTATAATAATAATAATAAACGACAATGTCTAGAAAAAATGTCGAATTCATTAAGAATTTCTAAAGATAGCCTAATGAAAGAAATTATAGAATATTGCACAACGAAGCGTCATTCACAAAACTTTTGTTGATATCGTTGATCAATTTTAACGAGTTTCTTGTAACAGTGGACGTACAAATTATTGAAAGTATGACGAAGAGCTCATCATATACAAGACGATGTCTAGCTATCATTAATCGGACATAATTGAAAGATAGTTGTCTGTAAATAGTATGTAGGTAGATGTCGAGAAAAACAGTAACCCCATTGTTTACTAGTTGCTTGATAATTGCAGTTACAATATAAACGAGAACAAGTATACCTTATCTGGTTAATCATTCATTTTACTCCATTTGCTTCGTTAATATCTTTTCTCTTGACTTTCTTTTTTCTTTTCTTTTGATAATATTGTTTTCTTTCTAGTCATTTTGATTGAACCGATGAAGAAGTTTAATAATAAAATACTACAATATTATTGTTCATAGGACGAAGAAATCGAGGAAGCGTGCATGCTGAAACGATCGACATTCGAGGTATCCGAGCACGGCTGGAAGGTCCTTATGGTAGGAGAAAGGCGTGGCAGATCTATTCCGGGCGAGATCCAAGGGCTAAAAGGTTGGCCCCGTCGTTGGATCCACTCGGGCAATAGTTATATTTAAAAGCCGTGAAAATGGCCGATCGGAGAAATACAAAGTACGTAGAAGACTGTGATAATGATATTAACAGGCTTCCGATGTCCTTGGGAAATTCGGAGATCAATATAGATAACGATGGTTGCAATAGTAACAACAATAATAACAACATTAACGATAATAATGATCGAACGGTTATGGTATATCCAGAGAAGGATTTGATCGATAGTCGATTATCTTCGAACGATATTAAAAATTTATATCCGAGGAGAAGAGCACCGATCGTTGGTTGGCATAATGGAAGTCCAACAATATTCCCAAGTTCTCCTTGCAGAACTCCTGAACCTGATTTTTTTAATAGAATCGATTTCGACGGTCAAATCAGCGATACTTCGTCGTCCAAAAGTTCAGGTATCTGTCAGGATTCAGGTAACACCGAGGATTTGAGTAGTCTAGCCGATGAAAGATTACTTGAGTCAACACCAGCTCGTACGATAGATAGAAGCATAGAATCTTTATCACCGGATAAGGACACCCTCCTGACGATGTCACCAGATAATTTCGGTAGAAATCGAGTACTGAGTTTGGAAGATGAATTAGGAGATAAGTTTGATTTCCTGAGTCCTGACACAGATGGTACGGAGGATAATAGAATGTTCTCAACCACACCAGCGGAACATCGTTTGATGTTTCCAAATTCAACGATAGAATCAAGAAAGAGTCCTTCAACAAAAAATCCAAATAACGACGATTCGATAACACCAATTATTATAGCCAACCCTGGATATCAAGGAGATATAAAAGACATCAGCGATTTTGACAGCGCCGTTGATTTGGAGAATGATCTCGATTCTACGATCGCAGATAAGGAAGTTAGCAAAAAGCCACGTATACCGGACGGTGGTTGGGGATGGGTAGTCGTTTTAGCCTCTCTGGTAATCTCCATGATAGCCGATGGAGTATCCTTCAGTTTCGGTTTGCTTTACATCGAGTTTCTTAAAGAATTTGGAGCTAGCAAGGCGAAAACAGCTTGGATTGGTTCTCTGTTTATGGCTGTACCATTGTTATCTGGTCCTGTCATGTCTGCTTTAGTAGATCGTTACGGTTGTAGGAAGATGACGATCGCCGGAGGCCTTATTTCGGGATTTGGCTTTGTTCTGAGCTGCTTCAGTAACACCATCGAGGTAATGTACTTGACCTTTGGCGTCATTGCGGGTTTGGGCTTAGGTTTGTGCTACGTCACTGCGGTCGTGAGCATCGCTTATTGGTTCGACAAGAAGCGTACCTTAGCTGTAGGTCTTGGGGCATGTGGTACCGGTATAGGTACCTTCGTTTACGCACCGATGACAACTTTCTTCATCGAGGAATATGGTTGGCGTGGTACTTGTCTGATGCTGGCTGGTACATTCTTTAACATGATCGTTTGCGGTGCAGTCATGCGTGATCCGGAATGGTGGATCTTGGAACAAAAAAAGCAGGCATTGTCTTCTCCGAAAAAGTCGAATACCATCAAATCCGAGGTCGATGGTTCGTCCCATGCCTTTTCCGATGAATTTCCAGGTGTCGAAGAAATCCGACAGATGTTGAAAAGTGGCAAAACGGAATACCTACTTCAAAGTCTTGGTACTAGTACAGCAACACCTAATCGAGCTGCCACGCGTGGTTCGACTTTCAGAAGCGTCGTCAATTTACCTACTTTCGTCAAGGAGTGCGAGAAGGTAGGATGTAAATCGTAATGATCAACTAGGTTGAACGATCTAGAACCGAAGTTGTTGTCTCTTTTTGGAAATGAAGATAAGCGATAAGGAGAAATATCTGTCTACGAGGATTTCAGGTGCCTTTGGAAGTTTTACAATCACTCTCCGCTAACTCAAGACTTTACAATGTCATTCTAGAAAATTATCCGAATCTTTTGAAGTGTCGAAGTCTCTCGGATAAACTAGCGGATGATTCTATGGGAGATGATTACAAGAAAGCTGGCGTCACTATGTCTATGAGGTTTATAAATTTGATTCTTTTTCTTACCTTAGATTCCGTACAATATCCTTCACACGATACAATGTTCATATCGTTTATATTTCGATAGGGTCAAGAAGGCTGACGAAAATAAGAATATCCATCCGGAATATCAGGAGACGAATGAGAACAGTAATGGCGATAAGAAAATTTTAATGGACGTCGACGAAGCCAGTTACTTCATAAAGAAGGACGTCGTAATACCAGTAAGTTTTATTTTAAAGGATATGGAGAAAATATTTAGGATGTATAACATATACATTAGTATTACATGTGTTCTATGTTGGATGATTTAAGATGACTGATACCGAAAAGGTAAAATCAAGGCATCACATACCCGGTTTAACGGATGGAGTCGTCAGAACGGATTCGTTGCCTTGGTTGAGAAGGCAATTCAGCACAAATACACATTACTTCAAAGATATTAGGGTTCATAGAAATTCGGTCATGTATCGTGGTGCAGCATTAAATCTTCAGAAATATAGACTAAGAGCCAGCAGCTGCCCAAACATTTATAGAAATAGTATGACTACGTTGGCGAAGGAAAGCGAAGAGGTAAAATTATTTGGATATGATGAAAACAATTTTGACTTGACGAATAATTCATAAAAGGTATTAAAATATCTTTTTTTCTAGAAATGGTATAGCGAATTAGTGAATCTGTTGAAAGGTATGATGGACTTTTCGATGTTCCTGGAGTTTCATTTCCTGTTGATGTCGCTCTCGACAATATTATTGTTCACTTGGTTTATCGTGCCTTACTTCTACCTCGCCGAACATCTCACTAGGAATGGTTACTCCGAGTCTGATGGTGCTAATCTCCTTAGCATTATTGGTATAACGAATACAATTGGAATGGTAAGTCAAAGCATGTGTAATAGAAAAAAATCACCAGCAGAATTATAGTCTTGGTCATTTTAACAGATCGGTCTTGGATGGGCTGGTGATCAGCCTTGGATGAACGTCAGCAAAACATATGCTTGTTGTTTGGCTGTTTGTGGCGTATCTACGATTCTGATGTCTACGTTCACTGTATATTACATCCCATTGATTATCACATCTGCATCTTTTGGACTCTTCTTCGCCAGTAGTTTCAGCTTCACGCCGGTTATTCTGGTTGAATTGATACCCTTGGAAAGATTCACCACTGCTTATGGTCTAACTTTGCTCTGTCAGGGTATTGGTAATCTTTTAGGGCCACCGCTGGCCGGTTGGTTATTCGATATAACGAATTCTTGGGAAATGTCTTTTACGATGGCTGGTTTATGGATCATTGTTGCTGGACTCTTGATAGGTATTATACCTTTTACAAAAAATCGAAAGATTTGGGGTAGCGGCCTGATCGAGATGGAACGGTTAACTTTGACACAAAATCAAGCGTAGTTGAATTCTTTTTTGATGGATGCCTGATAGATAAATTAGAAGCGTGATATAGCTAAAAATTAATTGTTCTGTTTGAATTAATAGAAAAGTGAGGATCAAATTCAAAAATAATTTATAATATTAATTAATTCCTTTTCTTAGTACAAGTTTTTTTTTTCTGTAACGTTATTTGGTGTATATCGTTTCGTTGAAACAATCAAAACTTCAGCCAATTATGGGATAAATTTAAATCGTACTATCTTTTTACACATTTTACACCTATCGTGCCAGGACGTACAGTCCCTGTTTCTAGTCCTAGAGTAATAATAGCAAACATCACGAACGACTCTTTATTGATAATCATTTTTGAATATTACGTAATTAATTCGTTTATTACTTTATTTAACATTATTGTTATTCAAATATGTTCATATTATAGATTTTCTATAATTATATATTTATGTGCGTTGAGCGAATGAAAATTGACGTCACTTCATACTTGGTCGATAATTGAACTTGCTAACGCTATCCGTCAGTATGAAACATTTTTTAAGCCCCTTCGATATGCAACGTAGTTTCTTTTTACGTACGCATGCGTTGCCTATCATAAAGGGTCGAACAAAGTTTCTTACTAATAGATGGCACTCGTAAGCGGTTATCGATCATGTATGAAGCATTACATATTCACAGGCGACTTATTATTTGCATAAATAATTGTAAACCAATACGAATGATTTTTTCTTTTTTCTTCTTTTCGTTTTCATCATTTCGATTAATTTCGAAGATATTCTGTCCTAACATTTTTCGCAATGCCGAAAACAAGAAATTCCCTATAGTCGTGCCTAATAAAAGATGTGCCTTCGATGTACTTAGGAGCAGAATTTTGCAGGGGCTTCCGAGCATCGAAGCTATCGGTGAATAGTCGTGCGAACAAAAATTTCATTATTTAAGTATGTGTATCTTATAAACGTATATACAACGAAATTCGTAATACACTTACGATTCAAGAAGTAATTGTATGCTGACATGCGTGTTCTTTATCTTTATATAATGCATGTTCTAACTATATATCACAAATTTTTTCAAAATAATGACTTTCAAAAAGACGAAGGAAATATCCATTGGAAGTATTTCATGAAATTGCATTAACGGTCAATTGATCTCTGTGATTAGTTCTAGAATGATTATTTTATTCAATTTAATTAGAAATAATACATTTAAAATGTAAAGAACAATTTGTATTCTAAACTGATTAAAGCTGATTTCGCGATTAACGAGATCTTCCTTGTTCTAACTCATCTCCTTATCAAAATTCAAATTTCTAGAATATATATGTAGACAATTTTCGATCAAATTTATGAGAACATTGACTGACAATAAGATATTCACTCTTCGCGAGTATATCTTATCTTGAAGAGACAAAACAAACATAATATCTAAACGTATGCTTTTGTTCTTAATAGCATAATAAATGAATCAAGAATGATCAAGTAGCAACTTACAATGTTTTCATCTGTGGTTCAAAAAGTTTTATAAGATCTTAAATTTTGTAAAAAGAAAAATATCTCAAAAAAGAGAATCCGTCCAATAAAACATTATTGAGTGTCGTTCAATCGATCTTCATTTCTCGAATAATATTCACTTATCTTGTTTATAAAGATTAATTCAAGAAAAATTCGAAGTAAATTTACTTTCTTCTTACATCTCTTATATATCAATATAAATAACATCAAGAAATTTTTCCAACGTATAATCAGTACATTGTAAATAATATTGTTCATACAGATATTTTCTCTGTATGTTGACTGATACACACTCGAAGGACGGAAGAATAGACTAAATGAGAAGTAAGAAATCGATAAGTTAGCCGAGATTTGGGTCAGCTCCTTTCAGTAGGATTTCACTTTGACGTCAAGTCTTTCTTAGACTTATAAATCATATAATTTATATATATGTATGTATGAGTATATATATATATCTGTATATTGTATATATGATATATATATAATGTGTGTGTGTGTATGTATGTTGAACATATGATTGTATATCTTTCTCTTTTTCTTTGTCTTGATTCTGAACGTAAAAAAAATCCTGGAATGATAAATATATCCTTCTAAATGTTCCAAGATGGACGACGAGAAACAATTCATTGTCCTTGAGATCCAAAAGTTAAGACATATAATAATTTTATCAGTATCCAGGCGATGTAGTTGGACTAACTGAATGTGGACTTGGACTACGACTCTGGTTTTCTAACACTGGAGTTTTTGGAACACCAACGATCGCAGAAAGATTTTGTAGACTTTTGGGGAACGTCCTGGTTATGATCGAATGCTGTGGACCAATCAAGGCATCTCCCATAACACCTAAACGCACTCCATTACCGTACCTGTGCAGAGTTATCGACATATCTACGAAAAAGAATACAGTGATTGAATTATACTTATGATGATCTTCAATAAAAATCATTGGAAAATCTTATATAAAAAAAAAAAAGAAATAAACAAAAATAATTTACTGCAATTTCCTTGAGGTGGTCTCCAGTAAACCGCAGCATCTACACCTTCTACTTGTAGATTACCATCAACATGAGTTAGAGACAACGAATATCTTCTCGATAATTGATTGAGTATCAATTTGAGAAGTATGGAAGGAAAGGATGAAGAGATCAAACCACGTGATGTTTCAGTTGCTGTGATGGCATAAATGGCACTCTGCTTTGCTCTTGTCTCTTGAACATTTCTTTGTATCACCTTGGGAAAATGTTATACAAGTTATTGAAGTTTATAAAATTCGAAAGAGTTTCATTTGTAAGATCGTTCACCTGAAGAATCTCAAGTAGATCGTCCTCGAAAAGTGGAGTTCTCGTTGGTAGAGCCAAACAAACGATACCTCTAGTTTCATGATTATGCAAGAAGATAGCTTTTTGATTGACGAATTTTGCTGTAGTTAAAACGTCGTCCGGAATTCTAACTCCAGAATGCCTAAAATATTCCTTCAAAGAGTCGACGATAGCTGTTAAAAGGATTTCAGCGTCTGTAGCTCCTGTCACACTGGAAATCTTTTTCAATACATCCAAACTGACCTCTTCGGACCAAGCCACGACTTTTCTACCACAGGGTGATATCGTTTGCAATCGATTGGCTTGAGGATGCTTCAAGAAAAGTTCCTCCAATATCAACTTCGGAGCTCCTATTGCGATCCATGTAATAGAGAACACTTCGATCGTAGCTTGGATTATTAATGGCAGGTAGCACCAGATCATCGAAATCAAAGTGTCCGGATAGAAGTGTTTGTACTTCGATTGCAGGGCTTGAAATTCTCGAAAAATCAATACAGGTGTCTTCAAAGTTAACATGATAAATAGGTACCATGACCAGGCTAAGATCGAATAAATGGTATCAATTGGATGAAAGATTCTTAAAACGGCATAGAATGTTATGAAGACTCCAAAGTTTCTCTTATTGACTTCTCTTTGCAGTATTGTGAAAAAATCGAAGAATCTGAGGCCTTCGGATTTTCTGTATTGCCTGGAAATTTAAGAAAGATTAAAGTCAAGATAAGTTCATTATAGCTAGTCATTCATTTTTTACCTAGTCAATTCCTTTGAAGTAGCTACCAAAACGATCACACCAATTTTAATACACTGGAAGATTCCTATTCGTTTCTTCATTATTTCTGGTCGTTCAATAGGGTCATTATTGCAAAGAAACTCGTTCCAATAATTACTAAAGTTTTCTGTAAGCTTTTGATGAAGTCGAGGTAATGCTGAAGGTTCAACATAGAGATTCGTGAATGGTGAATCACTTTCTTCGCAAGCCCAATTCTCGGTTGAATATTTCAAAGGTAGAAAATCAGCGAGGGATAGATGTTCCAAACGAAGTAGCAAATGATGGACACGAACCAAACAAATTTGATACTCTTCGCCACGAAAGAAACAATTTATCACGTTTACCTGCCATGGAGATCGACCGGCCGGAAGAAATTTTGAAGTTACATCACTCACGTAATCCTAAAAAACATGTTATTTTTGAAAAAAAACGCGACATAAATTCGCTCATATGCATTTAATCTCCCATTGCAAAAGAGTGAACTTCGACTTACGCTTTTTCATTAATTAAATTTATCTATCTCTTCGTTTTAAACGTTAGACAACGTTTGAAAAAATACGCGGGAACATTATGCTCATTAAACAAACTATGACTCATATATTATTCTTTCTGTTAAAGTTCTCATGAAAGGTCCCGTTCAATAATTTTGATTACGTAGAAAATATAACATCTTTGGTTTAGTTGTAATCGCGATGGTTTTACTGTTTTCGTAGAACTTTAAAGCGATAAATTTTACTTAGTTGAGTATTTTCTGTGATAAGGAAGGTCAAGACTATATTTCCGTGCGTTGCACGCAGTTTCAAACGTTATTAGCATCTACGTACACATGTGTACGCGTACACACACGCGCGAGTACATACACACCAGCACGCACGCAATATGCAATGACTTGAATCTCATTATAGGTATCCCATTAAGCAATCTCTTTGTCAGAACCTGTATATTGGATTCGGTGAGAGGCCTGCCTCGGAATGAACATGGTGAATTTAAGAGATGATTGTCCACAGAAAATTGTTCGTTATCCTTCCAAACATAGAGACCCCATTTCGTTGTCAAAGTTAATCTCAAAAATTTCTTTTTCGATGTCAAATGTAACAGATGACTTCTCGTACCTTCAGCAATTGATCGACCTTGAACCAGCAGAGTATATATACCCTAAGGAAGAAGAACAAAAAAAATATCCTAAATTGTTATCCGACAAATATGATAATTCCCCGTTGATATTCTGGTAATCATTTCGTGGTAATTAATACTCACATGATTTCTACCCTGATCCAAAATACTGCGAATATTATTTTCCTCGACGACGATACAATTAGGATACTTCCACTTGACGAAATTAATCCAACACTTTCTCGACCATGACGAAGCTTGAAGAAGAAAAAAATTGAGAAGTTAGATTAATGAGTTCACTGGTCATGTAAGATCTGGAATATCTTTCGTGTAGAAAATTATTCACATTCTTTTGATTATATTAAAATGATTAAAAATTACCAGGATAAAGAAAAAGGAAGAACGGCAATGAAATAAATGCGAGTAATGTGACAAAAACAAGATTTGTTGGAATCGCTAAACTAAACAGATCCATCAGCTCGAACGATGAAGATGAGGAAGATAAAGCGATAGCCATGACCTTGAACCAGTTGCAATTTTTCTTTTCTTTCGAGACACTTAGCTAATCCAGAACGAATTATTTCGGAAGTATAACGGAAACTATTATAGAAAGTCGGTTCACGATCGAAGTGTTTTCGCTTACTACAGACTCATATTACTGCTCGCCCAGACTACTCGGCGATCCTCTCTGATTGGTGACCCCGGTGAACCCCATCACTGAAAAAGAAAAGGACGGAGAACTTTAGCTGTAACGTTTACGAGATATTACGATTTTAAAGCTACTGTTACTGTACTTCTCTCTTTTCTTATTTTTTCTTGAACAGTGTTTCAGTAAGTTGGCTTATATATCGATCAATAATAATTTCTTCTATTCGATTAATAATTTAATAATAATAATATAATATTACTATATATATAACATTATATATTATAATAATTATAATATATAATAAATATTTATATAATAATACAATTATTGTATAATATTATATTACATTAATATTATTATTATTATTATTATTATTATTATTATTATTATTATTATTATTATTATTATTATTTGTATAAGGGCGAATAAATAAGTAAAAATTTCAAAAATATAAATATTAAAAAAAAATCCTTTAGCCAATTTTTACGAATTCACAATAATATTTGTAAATTCTTCGATATAAGAAAAAATTCTTTTTTCAGAAAATTCTTACGTATGAAGAAAAAATACATAAATGATGTTCAATAAACGAGAAGCACTGTTACAAATCGTGCGAACTTCTTTTTCTTTCTTTCTTACTCTCATTATTATCAACGAATCGTTCGAATATGGTTTTAATTATAGGCACCGCGGGAGATAATTCTTTGGAATATTTCGACCTTTTATCTAGATTCGACATAAAAAATTGCGCGATCAAATTTTTAATGTAAAAGTAAAAGAAATTTGGCCTCGCTTCCCGCCGACGCGCCGGTGCAATCATATTTTGTTTATATTACTGTTCACACGCGGATTTCAACGATATGCACGTGAATTTAGAAAAAATACGGCTCTTATCATCTGCACGTGCGGAATTAGTGTCATTCTTGATATCTTTTCTTTTCTTTTTATTACTTTCTTTTGTTATTCATTATCTTTTTTTTTTTTTTTTTATTCATTTCATCTAATAATAAAGGAAATCTTTTGATCATTTCCGATTAGAGACGATCGAGATTTTTGTTTGTTTTTAACATTATTATTATTGTTATTAATATTAATCTATTTATATCACAGTTCTGAATACACTATTAACATTATTCATCCGAGACGTTCAATTAATAATCGGCCCATATCACCGCGTAAAATCATGCAACGGTAGTTCTTATATTTTTGTTTATTATTAATTTTAATTTAGAAATTATGTATAATGATCAAACAAAAGATTATATTATACATTTGTACAATAAATAAACTGAGATAATCTGTAGATTTTTTTTAATTAATATGATAATCTTTAAAATGATATATACATAACGGTACATCACAAATATCACATTTTAAAATAGTTTCTCTTTTAAGGAACTTATATAAACGTACACTGTATCACTTTGATATTTTTATTCTTTTTGTTCCCTTATCTTTTTATTTTTTAAACGCTTGACAATAATTTCTTCCGCTAGTTTTTGCTCGTAAATATGGAAAGTTCGATCCTTTTTATTTTTTCTTAAAGAGGATATAATTATTTAACTGCATTATATCCACAAAATAAGAAAATATTTTTGTATACACTTTCTTACATCTGCGTATTTTTTGAAATTTAATTAACATTTGGTCCCCTTTATCAAATCCATCCATATTTTTATTATAATCCATTACTGTTGTTGGTTTCAAAATTTTAATATTTGCTTGCATATTATACAATTCATGATATAAAATCGGTGAACTGTATCAGTTATCTACGTAAAGACAGTATCCTTGATGCAATAGTTCACTCTCTTTCATTAAATTCATCACGACATTTATATTAACAGATTCAGAATCAATTTTGTCTTTTCCAATGTATATTTGGAAATCTTATATATATATATATATTTTTTTGTTTCAGAGTCACATAATTTATAAAATTTAATATCAAATCTCGCTCGTTTGGCTCGAATAAATTGTATGTAATACAAACGGATTCTGCATTGCATTAATGATTCATTAATGGAAATATTTTTATGCGGATTATATATACGTATGAAATTTTTTAAATTTAAATACTTAATTTTTTTTTAATATTTAATTTTTATCAGTAGATTGTTAGAATCGCTATAACGTACTTGTAACGTTCTTGAAATATGAAATTTCTATGTTCTTATCTATACTTAAACGGATTAATTGTGATTAAAAAGGTCTGAAGAACAATAAATAAGGAAAAATATAATAAAAATATATTGCTCATAAGACATTACCGAAATATTTTATGGTGACGGGAGAATGTTATCGAGAACGGAATATTCCGCGGTTCTTGATAATTGAAAATCGCGATAGGCGGATTATCCCGCTTACGAATGTAAATGAGTTAATGTATTGTTTTTTCATGAGTTTCAGAAAATAAAAGAAAAAAGATATCGTTCGGTTCAAGAGATTAAACACAATCGCATAATATCTGAGAGAAACTCTCTCTTCATTTATTTACAAAAGACATAGAATTTTAGAAAACAGAATACAAGAGTTTAATCTTACTCCGTTTCTTTATATGCTGTGTCAAGCTCTTTAGGAACATGGTCCGATTATTGGTTTAATACTGATATATTACCGCTATTGATATTTCACTAAAGTGATAAGCGCTATTGATAAAGAGCAAGCGGTTAATTATCCAATAATCGACGACACGAATGGCACATTAATACGACGTTTATTTATCTATCTATCTATCTATCTATCTATCTATATATATATATATATATATATATATATATATATATATACTTTTCATTTAAATTAAATTTTTTAACGTAATAAATAATTCTTTGTTTTTCTCTTTTTTCTTGTTTTGCTTAGAAAAGAAATTATTAGACGTTCTTCGCGCAACGATATTCTAATATAAAATATAACAAATTTTTACAAATAATAAATAAATACAATAATAAATGAATTTTAAGTAATTTAAAAATTTAATAAATTAAAAAATTTTATGAAACGAATGATGGATCGAAAATCAACGGGATAATAAATCAAACTATTCTACTTGTGTAACATGTTGTCAATTGATCGGAATCTTGCAATTAGTGAGGATAAACATTAATTCTTTCAGTATGATAATTATATATGAGAGACGTAGAAGAGGATTGTCATACTTATTTATATCATTTTTTCTTACTTCTTCGTCAAGTTCGCTATTAATCTTTCGTACTTTCTTTTTTTTTAATTAATATTGTTTATTAGGACAACACGATGAAAATCGATTCTTCGTAAAAATGCTACGTCATCACATATTTTCATACTTATTTTTCACATATCTATTGCTTCATAATATTTTCTATCTATTAGAAAATGTCTATCCACATACATTCATTCCATTCAATTAAAAGTACTAGATACTTTAATTTTACTCTGTTGACCATTCAATTCGAAGATTTAACTTCCTTCTTAATAAATAAATGATTTAATTGTCACTCCAATTAAAAAAGACATTATATATCCTAATTATTCATTTTACAATTCATTAACTAAAAGTTACAATTCATATCTAAAAGTTCTTATCTCCATCTTCTAATCATTTCATTTTTAATCAAAATAAATTTCATACAGATCCGCGAAAATCTTTTCTGCTTAATACATTAAGTCTCTTATTTATTATCTCTTTAGTATTATTATTGTGTCCCATCTCTATTCTCTTTCTTTCTTTCTTTTTTTCAATATTTTTATTTTATTTTATTTGTTTCTTATTTATTTATCATTTTTTGTCCACTTCTCGTATGTAAAACGTTTGTAAAATTGTTAACTTTTAATATTATAATAAAAATTAATCATAATAAAATTACGTTCGTTGTAATAAAAAAAAAATTATAAAAGAACTCCCTCTCTCTCTTTTTTTTTTTTTTTTCCTATACCATACTTATCTCTTCGTTATGTGATAAAAAAGAAAAGTGATAAAAAAAATATTCTTAATAAAAGTTATAAAAATAAAGTAAACGATTATTATAACAGTAACCGAGATCAGTAGAAATTCACTTCCTTGATTTCTTGTCTGATTTTTTAGAAGGTGTCATTACAGTTCGAAAATACTTTCGGACAATATTTGCGAGCTATAACGATGTAAGGAACGTTGCTATTCACATGAATTTTTGTCGATTTACTAAGATTATTCCACACGTGTATCGCCCGTGCTTGCTTCAATATCTCCATCGTTGAATTGCTCTTTTCCTTCTCGAAATATTTTTTCCACTTTTTGTAATGAATCGGATAGAAAGCAGAGGGTGGAAAAACTTTGAAGCCGTGGCAACGTGACACCGACATATCTCGAGTCTGTTGGAAATAAAGACCCGTTAAAGTTTAATCTTGATCGATTTATCATCGTGAACTCTTGGTTGCCAACGTGGATCGATGAACTACGTACATATGTAAGAACTTAATAGCGTAGAATTCGAATAAATTTACTATAAGCACTAGAGAATTGGGTTAGTTCGTGCATTTGAATTTGATTCTATAAAATGATTTTATGAGACAGGTAACAATAAACTGTTTGATTCGATTCGAAGAATTGAAAATTTGTTTTTAAAACATTACTATTTGTAATATTACATTTTATAAAAATTTTTTTCTTGGGTTTCGTTCAGAGAAAAATATATATTTAGATTTATTTTTCCTCTTATTTTAATTGAAAAGTTGAGTGAAAAAAGAATACTTCAAGAAATACGAAAATTACGTTCTGCAGTTGATACTACGAATTTTAATTTTCAAACTAGATATGTGTCAAAAATGTTATTATATAGGCTATTTTATTATATAAAAGCGATTAAAATAAAGACTCTTAAATGTTTATCTTTAATAAATTAAGATAAAGACTAGCAGAATGTGGAATATGTACTTACGTATTTGGTAGAACATATTTTTTGTAAAATTCTCGTGATAACGCCAGGTCCATTGTTACCCCAATCATTACCACGAAAATTTTTTTTCAGATCACGAAGGCAAGCATCTGCCATACGACGTCCAAGAATGTTCGAACTAAAACCCAACACACCGGCTGCTACATCATCCCAATCCTCGGCACCAGCAAAATTTGTTAAATTCTCCAATGACCTGGCAAATAGATTTATTTTGTTTTGTTTATTATTATTCGATATCAGTTTATCATAGATAAGTGCTCCGATTTAAAATATTATTATCATTTTAAAAGAAAAAAGGACAGATTTCATTTTTTTAAACTATAATCAGTCATATTCAATTATAATAATAAATTCAATGATAATAATAAAAATAATTTAGCTGAAAATATATTTAATAAAAATAGTAAATTAAACTATCATTCATTTTGATCGTTTCTGATCCGAAATTAATCTATGTATTTTTTTTATGATAAGATTATAAATGTAAGATATTTAAAAACGATAAAAAAGATAATGTCGATTTTCAGAGCAAAATATAAATCTGTTTTTTTGATTAATGCCACTAAGTACGATTCGATCGTTCTGAAACATTTAAACAAAAAATCATCAATGCTCGATCGAGAGAAAGAAATATGCAAAAATATTAGTTTTTCAATAAAAAATTGAAGTCACTTTTATTTTTTTAAATGTTATCATATAACTTTTTCTATGCGGTATTGAACGTGACATTGACATTTCAATGATTCAAAATAAAGGTACATTTGTCCAATAAATTATTAAGAGAATCATTTTTAATGTAATAAAAGTCTTTATGAATATAAGCGGTCCATTTCGCTGGATTGCACGTGTTCTGGTTTTATATTATATTTATTGAATTTTATATTTATGTGGATATTTACAGTCAATCGTTTACGAAATTCCCATAGACAAAATCCACAAACATTGAAAACGGATAATATGTGCATATAGAATTATAGATCTGTGAAACTTATTCATTGATACACATCGAAATTTAATTGAAAGATTAGAACTTTATATTACAAAAGGTAACACATTGCAAAGTTGAACACTTACTTGATTTTTTTTTTGATAACAGATAACATGATTATATACTATGAAAAAAAGTCTATGATAAGTCTGTTTACTGTTTAATTTTAATATTTAAGGACAAAGTATTTTTGAATAACGTTTTCATTAAATTTCAATGCATAGTAGCAAATATACTTCGTGAATATATACGTATATATTATATACATAAAATTCAAAACGATAAGATATATACTACATTCTTTATCTAATGGAGCAGGAATTATTCATTCTCAACAAGAGTGATATTATCCTTCACTCTATCACTGGAAAGCAACACTCTCTTCGTATATATGATAATACTTTGTAACTGGACAACTTGTCAGTATTAGTACAACATTCATTTGTACATATGACACATAGTGAACATCATAATGGAAGTAGAACTATATATAAAATTTTAATGAGACTCAAGTCTTCGTTTTATAAGAAAGGAATAAAAACAAAAAAGAAGATTTTGTAAAATGTTTACGCAAAATTGTTTGGACCATTACGTTTTCAATTTTGAGTGCAAATGTTTTAAAGCGATAAAATAAAACAAAATTTGGTGAGTTTTGTTTTAATCACAAACAAAAGAGACACAGAATAAGACTTAAAAAAAAACTTACGTCGTAACGACGACGTCCAAGTCAAGATATATTCCTCCATATTTCCAAAGAGTCAAATATCTCAAAATGTCCGACATATGACTACGCTTCCATTTACTCTTCATCAGAGTTCCACTTTTATACCAATCCTCCAACGGTGTATCTTTCGTATAAGCTTCTGGGAAAATCCTTCTAATCTTGACGTTTGGATAACTCGACAATTGCTTTATCATTTCTTTCGTTTCCAAGGATATTGACGAAGGACTAAGAAATAAAAGATAAATTGTACTTTCTGGATTCATCAGAGCCGCCGATTCCACAGCACAAGCCTGACGTGGATTCAAAACGATTCCTTTTTCACCAAAACAGGATGTCTCGTGGAAAAATATATTCTTGCCGAGTATAGGTTTCTCAGGATCTACAAGAAAAATATATAAAAGCGACTATAAAAATCGTTCAATAAATAGCGACCAAATGGAATCTTAATCATTCTAGGAATTTAATAAATTTTGAGTAATTATCTAATCATTCGTTTAGATAAAAAAAATATACATATTGTTTCACTAATATGAAAGTATGACATTCGTAATAAAAAATTGTTATAAAAAGAAAAGGATTAACACGGAGATATTTTAATCGAGATTTGAAAATCTTTCTTTTTCTCTTGGAAAAACCATTTGTCTTCATAACAATATGTTATCGTCAGCTGTTATCATATTTTCTCGGGCTAATATGTTGCATTGTGTCAGTACATAAAGAATGCAATCTATTCTAGTGTTGAAAGCATGGATATGATAATTTATTTAGAATACCGGAAGCTTTCGTATAAAATTTATTTTCTTCTTAGCATTGTTTAAAATTATTTACAAAGGAAAATAAAACCTACCTGTCTTAGAAACAATTTCTCTCTCTCTCTCTCTCTCTCTCTCTCTCTCTCTCTCTCTCTCTCTCTCTCTCTCTCTTTCTTGTTGATTGTCGACATGACATACTCGATTATTAATGCAAACGTTCAATTTACAACAACTACATATTTAGATATATGTAACGTTTACTTTAACAAAATCATAATTCTACGATCGCAATTTTTGTTCTTCCTACAATCACATACTGTGTACCATGATAACTATTATTTATTGTAATACATTAGTACGGAAATTCAATGGTGACTTGCACGGTATGTCTTTCAGACCTTCGCGTGAGGTGCATTTAAAGTTACGTGCGTTTGTCATTCATTTAAAATGTATTTACGCTGTACACATCGTGAGCTGAATCTCAAAAAACTTTTCTAATGTTTATTATAAATTGCTGATAAAACATTGTTCTATATATTAACATTATCATTGATAATAATAATACAACAAAGAGATGCAGTTAGAGAAAAAGAGAGAGAGAGAGAGAGAGAGAGAGAGAGAGAAAGACGATCTAATTGATTATTTTGAAAATTTATATAAAATAAAAAAAATCCAATTTTCTTTCGATTACAAATCATATAAATATTCTCACGAAACATGTTATAAAATTACAATGTTTTAGAATGTAAAAATTTTTTCTAATCGCATACATATTCTCTTTAAAATTTTTTTTCGTATACATTTCGAATATATATATTTTCATATAATGTCATCACTTTACTTCTCTGCAATTTGTCATCAACTCTATTGCTTCAACGTGAATCGCGTATGAACATATTAAAACGATAAATTAATTTGATTATATTTAACTCTTTATGGACATAGTAAAATGAAAAATGTCCTGACTTTTTAGTATTTATATATGCACAATAAAATATTTTCCATCTTACATTGAAACAACAATCTAACGACCTTCTATGCAACTAAAATCTTTTTTTTTTTAAATCCTACATCCCAAAGAATTAAACTCATGTACACGTACATATATGTAGATACATAAATGACGATGTCTTTTTTTTGTCGGGCTAATATGTTGTATTGTGTCAATGTTAGTAATTTCTAATGCAACAGGACGTTCGCGAATAACACGAGTAATGAAACCTTCACTTATGACGAATTGAATGATTATGTACTTGCATGCATACAATGAGACAAATAACTTATCTTTTCATTGCTACAACAGATGTGTATTTTGACATATAAATACATATAGAAATATGTGAAGTGACAAAAAATATATAATAATGATTTGTATTATTCTATCAAAAAAAAGAAACGCGACTCGCGAATTCGTATGAAAGAAATATTTCAACAATAAACAATGCTTCGAGTTATAAAAAATTATGGAAATAAAAGCTTTCAAATGGTAATAATTAAATTTGATAATAACAAAAGATTAATTTTATAATATTTTTTATTTGTTAAAAAAATAAATAAATAATTACAACAAATGTAAAATCGTGGAATTTTATCTTCGAATCTAATTCTTCGATTTTGTAAAAATTTATAATAATAATCGGATTGCATAGAGTTTCTTTAGTGATAAAATAAATATTAAAGAAACGAAATTAAAAGAAAAAATTGTACGGTTTTACATCGAATGTTACAATTAAAATTAAATAATATCTTAAATAAGGAAACATACCAGACTCCAAGTGAGGAAAACCATAAGTATTAGAGATCTCGTAACATGAAACATCATTGTTGTCTGTTACAATAAAATTTGTAACCTTTTGCACGATAGTATTATCGTTCGATGTCATTACGATAAAAAGTAATACGGCACATACAAAACCGAAAAGCAATCTTTTCTTCATCCTTCAGCCGGTTTTTGAAGTTCGTTATCTCTTATTTTCAAAAAATTTTCGATTAAACGTTAATGGGCCTGGTGAAAATTCTTCTTTACTCTTCGTCACTCTCCAAAGCATATTTTGCGCTCAATACCTACAAAGAAAAGTAAATAATAATCTTTATAAACTTATGATTAACTTAATCTCATAGTTTCTTTGTTTTCTCATCTACATGACAGAAATTGATAATGAATCGACGAATAGTTTCTTTCGATTTTTATATATACATACGTGTCAGTATATGATTACTCAAGTGCAAAAATAAAAAACTTATCACTTGTGTCTCGCGTTATATCAATTTATGTGATAACAATGTTTAATTTTCGAAATATAAAGATCAGCTCTTCGTTTCTTTATATAAAACTTCATTTCTTTTTACATATAACAAAATCGTAAAAAAGATCTAAGTAAATTCAAATTTGATCATACAGAATGATTTGAATCATTTTCGATTCATTTCCATTAATATGATAAAATAAAATTTTGAAGATTAGATTAGATTGAGAATAATATTATTCTAAATTCTTGATAAACATGAATATAATCATTTCGAATAATGTGATTAAATGTTGCTACAAAATATTATATATACCTACATATCAAAATGAATTTTTTTTTTTTAATTTTACATACCTCATGTCAGAAATTCCTTAATTAATTCAACAAGCTTATCTTAAATATAGTGTGACTCGGCAATAGTAAAAAAAGAACGAAAAGTAGAACATGTTTAAAATTTAAAATAAATAAAACTAAGTGATAAGCACTTTTAATTTTTAGATCTTTTGATGTTTTTCTCGATAAGTAATCATATCTAATCTTATCAGATATAAAAGAAAAACTAAAAATTATATAAAATACTTATAGTACTAAACTTTATATTTTTGTATTAAACTTAAATATTTATGTTTCATATGACTCGAAATTTTTGTTATGTATTTTATTATATAATTTCCACAAATTCGTATTTCTTTGTTCAAAAAATAAAAAATAAAAAAAAAATAGAAAATAAACGAACATGCATATAATATCACATATATTTTTTTTCACTCATAATGTCCCATTTAAAACGATTCAATGACATTATATATATGTATTTTAAGACAATGCGTATGTATATCGATTTGAAATTAACTACGTATGTATCTATGTATCTAACTGAGGTTTATAAACACGATATTCTTAGGCGAATCAATAGTAAAAAGGTTCCTTCATTGACCGCACTCGTAAAGTCAATAATCTTAATAATTTTAAATGAATATTTGTCTTCTCGATAAGATAAAGAATACTCGTTTTGCGTACAATGATATTCAATAATTAAATAAATAACTAAAGAAATATATGAATATATATAGACAAAACGATTTGTTTGATATTGATCAATCTTAGTAATTCGATTATTTATGTATATGAAAAAGAACGAAGAAAATCCCGCATTATTGCCGCACCTAACGAAAAATAATAATTCACTAAATTTTTTATTGTCTACTACGGAAAGAAAATAAACTAGGAAAAAAAGAGAAATACAACAATAATATAATTTCACTTGTCATTTATCACATACAACATGAATACACGTATAGACACACACGTCAAATGAATCACGAAAATATGTATTATACATTATAATGCCACACACTTTTTTCTTACCTTGTCGATTTCATCTCGTTCTAACAGATATTTCTGCCTCTAATATTCCTCTCTTTATCTTCTTTTTTCCCGTCTATCATTCCTAAACGTTTATTTTATTGATAACGAAGTGATATCAGTAGATATAATCACTATCATTTTGATGACCATTCTCATTCTCCCCTTTTATCTCTCTATCTCTCTCTCTCTCCTTCTCCCTCTCTCTCTCTCTCTCTCTCTCTCTCTCTCTCTCTC